>NW_024754392.1:0-14019 GCF_018991925.1 Homarus americanus | reverse complement strand
ATCAGAGGACTTTGTTATACTCGATCAGGGGCCTTTGTTAAACTTGATCAGGCGACTTTGTTGTACTCGATCAGGGGACTTTGTTATACTCGATGAGGGGCCTTTGTTATACAAGACCAGGGGATTTTGTTATAATCGTTCGGGGGACTTTGTTAAACTCGATGAGGGGCCTTTGTTATACTCGACCAGGGGACTTTGTTATAATCGTTCAGAGGACTTTGTTATACTCGATCAGGGGACTTTGTTATACTCGATCAGGGGCATTTGTTAAACTCGATTAGGGGCCTTTGTTTTACTCGATCAGGGGACTTTGTTATACTCGATAAGGGGACTTTGTTATACTCGATCAGAGGCCTTTGTTATACTCGATCAGGGGACTTTGTTATACTCGATCAGGAGACTTTGTTATACTCGATCAGGGGACTTTGTTATCCTCGATAAGGGGACTTTGTTATACTCGATGAGGGGGCTTTGTTATACTCGATCAGGTGACTTTTTTATACTCGATGAGGGGACTTTGTTATATTCGATGAGGGGCCTTTGTTAAACTCGATGAGGGACCTTTGTTATACTCGACCAGGGGACTTTGTTACACTCGATAAGGGGCCTTTGTTAAACTCGATCTGGGGCCATAGTTATATGCGATCAGGGGAATTTGTTATACTCTATCAGGGGACTTTGTTATACTCGATTAGGGGCCTTTGTTAAACTCGATAAGGGGCTTTTGTTATACTCGATCAGGGGACTTTGTTATACTCGATCAGGGGACCCTGTTATACTCGATCAGCGTACTTTGTTATACTCGATCAGGGGACGTTGTTATACTCGATCAGGGGCCTTTGTTATACTCGATCAGGGGCCTTTGTTATACTCCATCAGGGGACTTTGGTATACTCGACCAGGGTTCTTTGTTATACTCGACCAGTTGAGTTTGTTATACTCGACAAGGGGACTTTGTTATACCTCGATGAGGGGCCTCGGTTAAACTCGATGAGGGGCCTTGTTATACTCCGACCAGGGACTTTTGTTATACCTGATGAGGGGCCTTGTTAAACCTCGATCAGGGGCCTTTGTTATACTCGATCAGGGGACTTTGTTATACTCGATCAGGGGACTTTGTTATACTCGATCAGGGGGCTTTGTTATAGCCGATTAGGGAACTTTGTTTTGCTCGATCAGGTGACTTTGTTATACTCGATCAGGGGACTTTGTTATACTCTATCAGAGGATTTTGCTATCCTCGATCAGGGGACATTTTTATACTCTATGAGGGGGCTTTGTTATACTTGATCAGGGAACTTTGTTATACACGGTGAGGGGACTTTGTTATACTCGATCAGGGGACTTTGTTATACTCGTTCAGGGGACTTTGTTATACTCGATCAGGGGCCTTTGTTAAACTCGATCAGGGGCCTTTGTTATACTCGATCAGGGGATTTTGTTATTCTCGATCAGGGGACTTTGTTATACTCGTTCAGGGGACTTTGTTATACTTGATCAGGGGACTTTGTTATACTCGATGAGGGGATCTTTGTTATACTCGACCATGGGACTTTGATATAAACGTACAGGGGACTTTGTTATACTCGATAAGGGGACTTTGTTATACTCGATCAGGGGACTTTGTTATACTCGACCAGGGGAGTTTGTTATACTCGACCAGGGTGCTTTGTTATATTCGATCAGGGGCCTTTGTTAAACTCGATCAGGGGCCTTTGTTATACTCGATCAGGGGACTTTGTTATACTCGATCAGCGGACTTTGTTATACTTGATCAAGGGACTTTGTTATACTCGATGAGGGGCCTTTGTTATACTCAATCAGGGGACTTTGTTATACTCGATCAGCGGACTTTGTTATTCTCGATCTGGGGATTTTGTTATACTCATTCAGGGGACTTTGTTATACTTGATTAGGGGACTTTGTTATACTCGAGGAGGGGCCTTTGTTAAACTCGATGAGGGGCCTTTGTTATACTCGACCAGGGGACTTTGTTATACTCGATCAGGTGCCTTTGTTAAACTCGATATGGGGACTTTGTTATACTCGATCAGGGCTTTGTTATACCCGCGATCAGGGACCTTTGTTATACCTCGATCAGGGACTTTTGTTAAACTCGTTGGTGGGGACTTTGTTATACTTGGATCAGGGGACTTTCTTATACTCTCTCGATGAGGGGCCTTTTGTTATACTCGACCAGGGGACTTTGTTATAATCGTTCAGGGACTTTTGTTATACCCTGATCAGGGACTTTGTTATACCTTTTAATCAGGGACTTGTTATACTCGACCAGGGGAGTTTGTTATACTCGACCAGGGACTTTTGTTATACCCTTATCAGGGACTTTGTTATACTCGATCAGGGGCTTTGTTATATACTCTACAGGGCCTCGTTACACTCCGGATCAGGGGACTTTGTTATACTCGATCAGGGACTTTGTTGTAATTCTCGATCAGGACCTTTGTTATACCTCGATGAGGGGCCTCGTTATACCTGACCAGGGGATTTTGCTATATAATCGATCAGGGGACTTTGTTGTACTCGATCAGGGGACTTTGTTATACTCGATGAGGGGCCTTTGTTATACTCGACCAGGGGATTTTGTTATAATCGTTCAGGGAACTTTGTTATAATTGAACAGGGGACTTTGTTAAACTCGATGAGGGTCCTTTGTTATACTCGACCAGGGGACTTTGTTATAATCGTTCAGGGGACTTTATTATACTCGATCAGGGGACTTTGTTATACTCGATCAGGGGACTTTGTTAAACTCCATTAGGGGCCTTTGTTATACTCGATGAGGGGCCTTTGTTATACTTGATCAGGGGACTTTGTTATACTCGATCAGGGGACTTTGTTATACTCGACCAGGGAGTTTGTTATACTTTTGACCAGGGTACTTTGTTATACTCGATCAGGGGCCTTTGTTAAACTCGATTAGGGGACTTTGTTTTACTCGACCAGGGGACTTTGTTATACTCGATGAGGGGCCTTTGTTAAACTCGATGAGGAGCCTTTGTTATACTCGACCAGGGGACTTTGTTATACTCGATGAGGGGCCTTTGTTAAACTCGATCAGGAGATATGTTATAGTCGACAAGGGGACTTTGTTATATTCGATCAGGGGCCTTTGTTAAACTCGATCAGGGGCCTTTGTTATACTCGATCAGATGACTTTGTTATACTCGATCAACGGACTTTGTTATACTTGATCAGGGGACTTTGTTATACTCGATGAGGGGCCTTTGTTATACTCAATCAGGGGACTTTGTTATACTCGATCAGCGGACTTTGTTTTTCTCGATCTGGGGATTTTGTTATACTCCTTCAGGGGACTTTGTTATACTTGATTAGGGGACTTTGTTATTGCCGATGAGGGGCCTTTGTTAAACTCGATGAGGGGCCTTTGTTATACTCGACCAGGGGACTTTGTTATACTCGATCAGGGGCCTTTGTTAAAGTCGATATGGGGACTTTGTTGTGCTCGATCAGGGGGCTTTGTTATACTCGATCAGGGACCTTTGTTAAACTCGATGAGGGGGCTTTGTTATACTCGTTGAGGGGACTTTGTTATACTTGATCAGGGGACTTCGTTATACTCGATGAGGGGCCTTTGTTATACTCGACCAGGGGACTTTGTTATACTCGATAAGGGGTCTTTGTTAAACTCGATCAGGGGACTTTGTTATACTCGATCAGGGGACTTTGTTATACTCGACCAGGGGAGTTTGTTATACTCGACCAGGACTTTGTTATACTCGATGAGGGGCCGTTGTTAAACTCGATCAGGGGACTTTGTTGTACTCGATCAGGGGACTTTGTTATACTCGATGAGGGGCCTTTGTTATACTCGACCAGGGGATTTTGTTATAATCGTTCAGGGGACTTTGTTATAATTGAACAGGGGACTTTGTTAAACTCGATGAGGGTCCTTTGTTATACTCGACCAGGGGACATTGTTATAATCGTTCAGGGGACTTTGTTATACCTCGATCAGGGGACTTTGTTATACTCTCGATCAGGGAGTTTGTTATACTCGATCAGGGGACTTTGTTATACTCGATCTAGGGCCTTTGTTATACTTGATCAGGGGACTTTGTTATACTCGACCAGGGGACTTTGTTATACTCGATAAGGGGACTTTGTTATACTCGATGAGGGGACTTTGTTATACTCGATCAGGGGACTTTGTTATACTCGATCAGGAGAATTTGTTATACTCGATCAGGGGACTTTGTTTTACTCGATCAAGGACTTTGTTCTCGATCGGTTTTGTTATACTCGATCAGGGGATATTGTTATCTCGATCAGGGAGTTTGTTATACTCGATCAGGGGACTTTGTTTCTCGATGAGGGCTTTGTTATACTCGATGAGGGACTTTGTTTATTCGATATGAGGACTTTGTTATACTCGATTAGGGGCTTTGTTATAATCGTTGAGGGCTTTGTTATACTCGATCAGGGGGCTTTGTTATACTCGATCAGGGGCTTTTATTTTACTTTGATCAGGCTTTGTTATATTCGATCAGGAACTTTGTTGCCTCGATCAGGGACTTTGTTATATCGTCAAGGGAGTTTGTTTTCTCGATCTGGGGACTTTTATGCTCGATGAGGGGCCTTTGTTTTTACTTGATGAGGGGCTTTGTTATATGATCAGGGACTTTGTTTTCTCGATAGGGGTCTTTGTTATACTTTATCGGGAGTTTGTTATACTCGATCAGGAGCTTTGTTATATATGACGGGCCTTTGTTAAACTCTGTGAGGACCTTTGTTTCTCGGCCAGGGACTTTGTTATATTAATCGTTCAGGGGACTTTTGTTGCTCTTGATGAGGGGCTGTTATGCTCGGTCAGGGGGCTTTGTTATAATCGACAGGGAGTTTGTTTATAATCGTTCAGGGGACTTTGTTATGCTGATCATGGGACTTTGTTAGAGCTTTATCTAATGGTCCTTTGATTGCTCTCGATCGGGGACTTTGTTATACTTTCGATCGGGGACTTTATTGCTCGATCAGCGGACTTTGTTGCTCTCGATCAGAACTTTGTTATACTCGATGAGGGCCTTTGTTATATTCGATTGGGGCCTTTGTTATACTCGATCAGGGACTTTGTTATACTCATTGAGGTTCTTTGTTTCTTTATTAGGAGTTTGTTGTCTCTGACCAGGGGACTTTGTTATACTCGATGGCGGGCCTTTGTTGAATATGAGAGGACCTTTGTTTATGCCGACAGGGCTTTGTTACCTCGATCAGGAGGCTTATTGAAAGCTCGATCAGGGCCTTCAGTTATTCTCGATCAGGACTTTGTTGTCTCTATAGGACTTTGTTATACTCGATAGGGGCCTTGTTACTCGATCAGGGGACTTTGTTATACTCGATAAGGACTTTCGTTATTGATCATTAGTTTTGTTGCTTATCTTGATCGGGGACTTTTATGCTCGATGATGGGCTGTTATGCTCGATGAGGGACGTTTGTACTTGATCAGGGCCTTTGTTAAACAGTTGGGACTTTGTTGTACTCGATCAGGGTTTGTTATACTCGATTGAGGCTTTGTTTACTCGATCAGGGACTTTGTTACTCGATCAGGGCCTTTGTTATATACTCGATGAGGGCCTTTGTTATACTCGATGATGGGACTTTGTTATACTCGATCAGGGCTTTTTTACTCCTCAGTGAGGTCTGTTTTGTTGGGGTTATTTTCGGTCAGGGACTTTGTTATACTCGATGAGGGCGCTATTATACCGACGAGGACTGTTATCTCGATAGGACTTGTTATCTCGATCAGGGATTTTGTATACTCGATCAGGGGACTTTGTTGATCTCGATAGGGGTCTTTGATACTCGATGAGAGACTTTGTCTGGTTCTGTTATACTCGATCTGGGGACTTTGTTTATACTCTATGGGGGGCTTTGTTATACTCGATGAGGAACTTTGTTATATTCGGTGGGGACTTTTTGTGGGGTGTTAAACTCGATCGGTAGTGGTGGACTTTGTTATACTCGTTCAGGGAATTTTTTTATATGCAGTCAGGAGCTTTGTTATACTCGATGGGGGGTTTGTATACTCGATCAGGGGGCTTTGTTAAATCCGGGGACTTTGTTTATAATCGGTTGCGGTGTACTTGGGGTTATACTCGATCATGGCTGTTATACTCGATGAGGGACTTTGTTATACTCTTGAGGACTTTGGTATACTCGACAGGACTTTCCTCTCGATGAGGGCCTTTGTTAAGCTCGATCAGGGCCTTTGTTATACTCGATCAGGGACTGTTATTCTTGATCATGGTTTCTCGATCAGGGAACTGTTATACCCGATAGAGGCCTTTGTTATACTCAGTCAGAGCCGCTGTTATGTCTCCGGAAGCAAGGACATTATTATACTCAACAAGGGTTCTTGTTATGCCAATAGAAGAATTTGTTATACTAAACCAGGTATTTCTTATACTCGATGAGGGGCTGTTAAACTCGATGAGACCTTTATTATACTCGACGAAACTTTCTTACACTCGTCAAGGGCCTTTGTGCTTCGATCAGGGCCATGGTTATACTCGGTCGGGGGACTTTGTTATACTCGATCGAGGGACTTTGGTATCTCGATGTGAGTTTGTTATACTCGACCAGGGACTGTTATACTCAATGAGGGCCTTTGTTAAATGATGAGGGCTTTGTTATTCTTTCGACCAGGGACTTTGTTTTCTCGATCAGGGGCTTTTAAACTCGATCAGGGCCTTTATTTATGCTCGATCAGGGACTTTGTTATATACTTGTCAGGGGACTTTCTCTCGATCAGTAGACTTTGTTATACTCGATTGAGGGACGTTGTTTCGATCAGGGCCTTTTTGTTATACTCGTTCACGGGCCTCTTTTACTCCATGAGGACTTTATTGTATCTAGACCGGGTTCTTTGTTATACTCGATCAGGGACTTTGTTGTATCTGATCGGACTTTATTATTTTCGATCTGAGGGACTTTGTTTTCTCGATCAGGGATATTATTATTGACAGGGTTGATATACTCGACCAGGACTTTTTATCTCGATGAGGGTGCCTTTTAAGCTTCGATGAGGGCTTTGTTATACTCGACCAGGGACTTTGTTATATCTCGGTTAAGGGGCTTTTATTTAAACTCGATCAGGGCCATTATTGTTTCTCGATAAGGGGACTTTGTTATACTCTATCGGGGACTTTGTTATACTCGATCAGGGCTTTTGTACTCGATCAGAACTTTGTTATACTCGATCAGGGCGTTGTGATCGACCAGGAGTTTATTTATATCGACCAGGGACTTTCTTTTCTTTCGATCAGGGCCTTTGTTAAACTTGATGAGGGCCTTTGTTATACTAGATCGGGGACTGTTATACTCGATTGGGGACATTATTATACTCGATCAGCGGACTTTGTTATATCGATCGGAGACTTTTGTTATACTCGATGACGGGCCTTTTGTTAAATTCTGTGAGGGACCTTTGTTATAGCTTGTCAAGGGACGCTTTGTTAAACTGATCAGGGGCCTTTGTTATATCGTCATGGGAATTTTTATACCGATCAGGGCTTTGTTATCTTTCGATCAGCGGACTTTGTTATACTCGATCAGGAGACTTTGTTCTCGATAGAGGCCTTTATGCATACTCGATCGAGGCTTTGTTATACTTTCGATCACGGAACTTTTATTGTCGGGGTTCTTTGTTATACTTGACCAGGGGGATGTATATACTCGACAAGGGACTTCTTTATGCTCGATGAGGCCTGTTAAAACTCGATGAGGACCTTTGTTGCTACTCGACCGGGACTTTCCTCGGTCAGGACGCTGTTAAATTCGATCAGGGGGCCAGATTATATTCGATTAGGGACTTTATACTCGATCGGATGTTATTATACTCGATCAGGAGCTTTGTTTTCTGATGAGGCGCTTTTGTTTTTCGATTGGGGCCTTTGTTATGCTCGATCAGGACTTTGTTAATGGGGTTCTTTGTTATACTTGGACAGGGGTTTGTCTAGACCAGGTGACTTGTTATACCGATGGGGCGTTTGTTAAACTCGATGAGGACTTTTGTATGCTGACAGGGGACTTTCTTACCGATAAGGGGCCTTTATTAATCGATCAGAGCGATAGTTATATCGATCAGGGACTTTGTTGTACTCGATCGGCGGTTGTTATATTCGATCAGGTGACTTTGTTATATCGACGAGGGCCTTTGTTATACTCTGATCAGGGGCCTTTTTTATACTGATCAGGGGACTTTGTTATACAGCAGGGTTCTTTGTTATTCTTGACCAGGGGTTGTTGCTCGACAGGTGACTTTTTTTCCTCGATGAGCCTTTGTTAAACTCGATGAGAACTTTGTTATACTCGACGAGGGCTTTCTTACTAGATCAGTGTATTTGTTAAGCTTCGATCAGGGGCCATAGTTATGCTTTCGATCGGGACTTTGTTATATTGATCGAGGGTTTTGGTTTAGACCAGGTGGTTTGTTATTCTCTGACCAGGGGTTTAAACCAGGAGACTTTATTATATTCGATGAGGGGCGCTGTTAAATGATGGCCTTTGTTAAACTCGATAAGGGACGCTTTTTGTTATACTTTTCGACCGAGGGCTTTGTTACTCGTTCAGGGCCTTTGTTGAATTCGATCGAGGGCATAGTTGTCTCGATGGTGCTGTTATATCGATCATTGTTTCGTTATATCTCGATCAGGAGACTTTGTATACTTGATGAGGGCCTTTGTTATACTTTCGATCGAGAATTTGTTATACTGATCAGGACTTTGTACTCAACCAGGGTTCTTTGTTATATGGCAAGGGTTTTTTATATATTGGGTGGCTTTGTATACTCGATGAGGGCTTTGTTAAGCTCGATGAGTTGTATATCGGTTTCTTACACTCGATCAAGGGTATTTGTTTCGATCAGGGCTGGTTATCTCGATCAGGGGTTTTGTTATACTCGATCAGCGGTTTGGTTATACTCGATGGAGACTTTGTTGTATCGATGAGGGCCTTTGTTATACTCGATCAGGGCCTTCTCAATCGAGGACTTTGTTATATCAACAGGTTTCTTTGTTATATTGACCGGGGTTTGTTGACGACCAGGTGACTGTTATACTCGATGAGGCCTTTTAAACTTCGATGAGGACGTTGTTATATCGACCAGGACGTTCTTTTTCTGTTCAGGGCATTTGGTAGCTAGATCTGGGGCCATAGTTTACTCTTTCAGTGGGACTTTGTTATGTTTCGATCGGGACTTTGTTATACTCGTAGGTGGTTTTGTTATACTCGACCAGGGGACTTTGTTGTCTCAATGAGGGGCCTTTGTTAAACTCGATGAGGCCTTTGTTATACTCGACCAGGGAGACTTTTGCTAGATCAGGGGCTTTTTAAGTTCGATCAGGGCCTTTGTTATACTCGATCACGGACGCTTTATACTCATGAGGGACTTTGTTATATAAATGAGGGTTCTTTGTTATACTCGATCAGGACTTTGTTATACTCAATCAGGAACTTTGTTATACTCGATCGAGGGCCTTTGTTATACCGATCGAGACTTTCTCTCTCGATCAGGGGACATTGTTATACTCTATGAAACTTTGTTATATATTCAGGGGACTTTGTTTTACCTGATCAGGGGACTTTGTTATATACTCGATGAGGCTTTTGTTATCACGATCAGGGCTGTTATATACTTGATCAGGGCGCTTGTATAATCGTTCATAGGACTTTGATATACTCGATCAGGGACTTTGTTATATTAGTCGAGGATGTTATTGCTCTCGACCAGGGGTTTGATATACTCGACCAGGGCTGTTATACTCGATGGAGGCCTCTGTTAAACTCGTTGAGGAGACTTTGTTATACTCGACCAGGGGACTTTGTTATACTCGATTAGGGGCCTTGTTAAGCTCGATGAGGCCATTGTTATATCGATCAGGAGCTTGTTATACTCTATCAGGACTTTATATACTCGATCGAGGCTTTGTTATACTCGATCGAACTTTTGTTATACTCGATCAGGACTTTATTATAATCGACCAGAAGTGTATTGTCTCGACCTGGGGCTTTGCTTATCTTTCGTCAGGGCCTTTTTGGGTTGTTGAGGGGCCTTTGTTATATTGATCAGGACTTTATTATACTCGATAGAGGACTTTATTATATTTATCAGCGGACTTTGTATACTCGATCAGGAGACTTTGTTATACTCGTTGAGCCTTTTTTGACTCTATTTTGAGGGCCTTTGTTTGCCTCTGAGGGGACTTTGTTATAATCGTTCAAGGGACTTTGTTATATCGATCAGGACTTTGTTGTACTCGGTCAGGGGACTTTGTATAATCGACGAGGAGTTTGTTGTCTCGACCAGGGGACTTTGCTCTCGATCAGGGGCCTTTGTTTTAAACGATCAGGGGCCTTTGTTGTACTGATCAGGACTTTGTTATACTCGATCAGTGGACTTTGGTATACTCGATCCAGTGAGCTTTATTATATACTCGATCAGAGACTTTGTTATATAATGAGGCATACTCGATTAGGGGCCTTTGTTATTCTCGATCAGGGACTTTGTTGTTTTTATTGGGGACTTTGTTATATCGTAGGGGTTTATATACTCGACAGGGACTTTATACTCGATCAGGGCTTTGTTATACTCGATGAGGACCTTTGTTATACTCGACCAGGGGACTTTGTTATACTCGATCGGGACTTTGTTAAACTCGATCAGGGCCTGGTATACTCGATCAGGGGACTTTGTTATACTCTATCGAGAGACTTTGTATATACAGTCAAGAGAGTTTGTTATACTCGATTGGTGATTTGTTATATACCGACCATGGACTTTTTATACTCGATCAGGGCCTTTGTTAAACTCGATCAGGGCTAGATTATATACTCGATCAGGGGACTTTGTTATACTCGATCAGCGGTTTGTTATACTCGATCAGGAGACTTTGTTATAATACTCGATGAGGGGCTTTGATATATCGATCAGGGGACTTTGTTGCTGCTCGATCAGGGACTTTATGCTCATCAGGGTTCTTTGTTATACTTGATCAGGGGAGTTTGTTATACTCGATCAGGTGCTGTTATAACTCGATGAGGAGCCTTATTAAACTCGATGAGGACCTTTGTATACTCGACCAGGGGACTTTTCTTATACTCTAGATCAGGGGACTTTGTTAACTCGATCGGGGCTATGTTATATCGATCAGGGGACTTTGTTATACTCGATCAGGGACTTTGTTATATCGATCAGGGGACTTTTGTTATACTCGACCAGGGAGTTTGTTATATAAACCGGGGGACTTTTGTTATACTCGATGAGGGGCCTTTATTAAACTCGATCAGGCCTTTGTTATATAATCCGAGGACTTTGTTATACTCTGATCAGGGGCTTTGTTATACTCGATCAGGGCCTTTGTTATACTCGATCAGGACTTTGTTATACTCGATGGGACTCATATACTCAGTCAGGGGACTTTGTTATATCGATCAGGGACTTTGTTATACTCGACCAGGGTACTTTGTTATACTCGATCAGGGGACTTTTTATACTCTATCAGGGACTTTGTTATACTCGATCAGGGCTTTTGTTATACCAGTCAGTGGCCTTTGTTATAATCGTTCAAGGGACTTTGTTATACTCGATCAGGGCCTTTGTTATACTCGTTCGGGGATTTGTATACTCGATCAGGGACTTTGTTATATACTCGATCAGGGGACTTTGTTATATCAACCAGGGATTCTTTATTTATACTTGGCCAGGGAGTTTGTTATACTCGACAGGGGACTTTGTTATACTCGATGCAGGCGCACTGTAAACTCGATGAGGGACCTTTTGTTATACTCGATCAGGGACTTTTGTTAAACTCGATCAGGGGCCATTGTTATACTCGATCAGGGACTTTGTTATACTCGATCAAGGTTTTATTATACTCGATCGGGACTTTGTTATACTTGATGAGGCCTTTGTTCTCTCGATCAGGGCCTTTGTTATACTCGATCAGAGACTTTGTATACTCGACAGGGTTCTTTGTTATACTTGACAGAGTTTGTTATACTCGACAGGGGACTTTGTTATACTCGATGAGGGCCTGTGTTAAACTCGATGAGGACCTTTTTTATACTCGACAGGGACTTTTACACTCGATCAGGGGCCTTTTGTTAAACTCGATCAGGGCCATGGTTATACTCGTCAGGGGACTTTGTTATACTCGATCAGCAGTTTTGTATACTCGATCAGGAGACTTTGTTATACTCGATAGGGGCCTTTATACTCGATCAGGGGCCTTTGTTATACTCGATCAGGGGACTTTGTTATACTCCTACCAGGGTCTTTGTTATACTTGATCAGGGGCTTTGTTATACTCTAAGTTAGGGACTTTTGTTATACTCGATCAGGAGGACTTTGTTATAACGACGAGGGGCTTTGTTATACTAATCCGATCAGGGGACTTTGTTATACTCGATCAGGGACTTTTGTTATACTCGATGACGGGCCTTTGTTATACTCTGAGAGGGCCTTTGTTATACTCGACGAGGACTTTGTTATAATCGATCAGGACTTTGTTATACTCGATCAGGGGACTTTGTCATACTCATCGAGACTTTATACTCGATCAGGACTTTGTTATACTCGATCAGGGACTTTGTTATACTCGATGAGGGCGCTGTTAAACTCGATGAGGGCCTTTGTTATACACCAGGCTTTGTTATATAAGTCAGGGCTTTGTTAAAACTCGATCAGGGGCCTTTTATACTCGATCAGGGACCTTTGTTTATACTCGATGAGACTTTGTTATACTCAATGAGTTTTGTTATACTCGATCAGGGACTTTGTTATACTCGATCAGCGGACTTTTATTATATCTCGATGAGGGCCTTTTGTTATACCGATCAGGGGACTTTGTACTCTCGATCAGGGACTTTGTTATACTCTATGAGGGCTTTGTTATATACTCGTTCGGGGACTTTGTTTTCCAGTCAGGGACTTTGTTATACTCGATCAGGGCTTTGTTATACTCGATCAGGGGCTTTTTTATATCGATCAGAACTTTGTTATACTCTGATGAGGGACTTTGTTCTCGATCAGGGCGCTGTTATACTCGATCAGGGGACTTTGTTATACTCATCAGGGTTCTTTATTTATACTTGACAAGGGAGTTTGTTTGACTCGACCAGGTGACTTTGTTATACTCGATGAGGGGCCTTTGTTAAGCGATGAGGGACCTTTGTTATACTTGACCAGGGGACTTTGTTACACTCGATCGAGGGGCCTTTGTTAAACTCGATCAGGGCCTATTTGTTAACTCGATCAGAGGACTTTGTTATACTCGATCAGGAGTTGGTTATACTCGATCAGGAGACTTTGTTTTATACTCGATCAGGGACTTTGTTATACTCGATCAGGGGACGCTGTTATACTCGATCAGGGGACTTTGTTAGCGCCTCAGCAGGGTTCTTTGGTATACTTGATCAGGAGTTTGTTATACTCGATCAGGTGACTTTGTTATACTCGATCAGGGGCCTTTGTTAAACTCGATCAGGACCTTTGTTATACTCGACCAGGGGACTTTGTTATACTCGATCAGGGGCCTTTGTTAAACTCGATCAGGGGCCTTTGTTATACTTTCGATCAGGGGACTTTGTTATATGCGATCAGGGTCTTTGTTATACTTCGACCAGGGAGTTGTTATACTCGACCGGGGACTTTGTTATACTCAATGAGGGGCCTTTGTTACATCGATGGAGGGCCTTTGTTATACTCGACCAGGGACTTTGTTATACTCGATGAGGGCCTTTGTAAACTTCGATCAGGGGCCTGTTATACTCGATCACGGGACTTTGTTATACTCCATGAGGGACTTTGTTATATACTCGATCAGGGGAGTTTGTTATATCGATCAAGGGCCTTTCTTAAACTCGATCAGGGGCCTTTGTTATACTCGATCAGGGGACTTTGTTATACTCGATCAAGGGACTTTGTTATATTTGACCAGGTGAGTTTGTTATACTTCGACCAGGGACTTTGTTATCTCAATCAC
>NW_024754391.1:0-13841 GCF_018991925.1 Homarus americanus | reverse complement strand
AAGGGTGTGTCATGGTCCAAGGGGGTGTCTTGGTCCAAGGGTGTGTCGTGGTCCAAGGGTGTGTCGTGGTCCAAGGGTGTGTCATGGTCCAAGGGTGTTTCATGGTACAAGGGTGTGTCGTGGTCCAAGGGTGTGTCATGGTCCAAGGGATTCTGTAAGTCTTATTAAATGTATTGTGAGTATTACTTCAGTCTTCAAAACCACAAAGTCCAAATGAAACGTTTTTATAATCATTAGACAAAGATAACTAATTGTTCTTTAAAGACTGGAAGTTATTTGATGTGACGATCATGGTGGAGTTTGGTGGTGATTGACGGCCATAGTGGAGTTTGGCGGCCATAGTGGTGTTTGGCGGCCATAGTGGTGTTTGGCGGCCATAGTGGTGTTTGGTGGCCATAGTGGAGTTTGGCGGCCATAGTGGTGTTTGGCGGCCATAGTAGAGTCTGACAGCCATAGTGGAGTTTGACGGCCCAGGACCCCCACAACCTTAGATCCACCGATAGTCAGTTCAAGTTACTTCTCAGATCAGACACCAGAAAATTATGTTTCCAGACCAGAAAGAGAAGTACCAGCTGGTGAGGATCTATGACGTCAGGAGTAGGACTGCTGGAGGTAAAACTACAACCTGCCCGTGTACCGCCGCCGTTCTGTAGTGTTATAACCTACAGTACAACCCCAACAACCTGCCCGTGTACCGCCTCCGTCCTGCAGTGTTATAACCTGCAGTACAACCCCACCAACCTGCCCGTGTACCGCCTCCGTCCTGTAATGTTATAACCTACAGTACAACCCCAACAACCTGCCCGTGTACCGCCCGTCCTGTAATGTTATGACCTGCAGCAACCCCTACCAACCTGCCCGTGTACCTCCGTCCTGTAATGTTATAATCCCACAGTACAACCCCAACAACCTGCCCGTACCGCCGCCGTCCTGTAATGTTATGACCTACAGTACACCCCAACAACCTGCCCGTGTACCGCCTCCGTCCTGTAATGTTATGACCTACAGTACAACCCCAACAACCTGCCCGTGTACCGCCTCCGTCCTGTAATGTTATGACCTACAGTACAACCCCAACAACCTGCCCGTGTACCGCCGCCGTCCTGTAATGTTATGACCTACAGTACAACCCCAACAACCTGCCCGTGTACCCCCTCCGTCCTGTAGTGTTATAACCTACAGTACAACCCCAACAACCTGCCCGTGTACCGCCTCCGTCCTGTAATGTTATAACCTACAGTACAACCCCAACAACCTGCCCGTGTACCGCCGCCGTCCTGTAATGTTATGACCTACAGTACAGCCCCACCAACCTGCCCGTGTACCGCCGCCGTCCTGTAATGTTATGACCTACAGTACAACCCCAACAACCTGCCCGTGTACCGCCGCCGTTCTGCAGTGTTATAACCTACAGTACAACCCCAACAACCTGCCCGTGTACCGCCTCCGTCCTGTGTTATAACCTACAGTACAACCCCAACAACCTGCCCGTGTACCGCCGCCGTCCTGTAATGTTATGACCTACAGTACAGACCATCAACAAGATCACAAGTCTCCAATTTAAAGGAAAACAATTAAACGTGAACAATTAAACTATTAACTCCAGCCGCCGGGTGCAAAAACAAACGAAATGTTGAATTGAACTAAAATATCACGTGTTGGGGGCCGGAGGGGGGGGGAACACAGAGAAAACTGGTATGAGAAAAGCAATCAGAAACTTTCAGGAAAGATAAAAGAACAAGGACATACGGAAAGGGATTTGTATTTATTTCTGTCTCGGCCACAACATGATCCAGGTGCTGGTAGAGAGCGGGGGGGGCGGGGGGATTTTTCATGACAACAGAATAATATAAATTGTGAAGAGGAGGCAACCCATCGGTATTTTCCTCTCTCTCTCTCTCTCTCTCTCTCTCTCTTTCAGCTGTATAAGCTGTCACATTACGCAGGAGAAGTGTTGAGTGAGGAGCAGCAGCATCACGTGTACCCATAACCCAGAGTGAACTTCTCGGGAGAGGCTCCAGGAGTACTTGATCTCACATACAGTAGTTAGTCAGTGTACGTAGGTGTGGGTTCAAGTCATCATTGACCATCAGGCCCTCCAGCAGAGTACCTCACATGACTGACAGCTACAGTTTCTTAATATCCTTTTGACTAAGTTATAAAACATACCTGTATACCTTGATAAAGGTGTTTAATATTAAAGTATAACATTGTTCTTCTCTGAGTGGGAAGAATAAGTGAGATCAGGAAAAAATAATAATTTTAATGGTCTTAAGAACTCCATTAAGTTAGTATAATTTATACCTTAATTGCCAACTCACCAGGTGAAGGTATTCATGATGTAGGTATCGAGTTACGATGTTTTTGTGAAGGCTGATAAAGGTGGAGTACAAGCGTGCTAAAATGTACAAATTAATTTCAGAGTTGTGTCCTGCCGGTCTCACGTCTGTCAGGCACACAGAAGAAAACACTAACTATCAAATGACGTAATTAGGGAAGATAACTGGTGTGTGAGTATCAGGTTAAATTGGATATTATATTCATTTACAGTTGTTTTACACGAGATATTCACTCCCTTCAGTGCATAACAAAACTGAATAAGATTTTACCATCTATATAAGCAAGATCATGTCCACAGCTTCCCTTTAAACGTCACTGCTTGGTAATATGTGGTGTTGGCAACATTACTCACAAATACTTATCTTATCCTCGTCTTGTGTTGTCCACGGAGCTTGGTGATGGAGTCCTGGCAGAAACTAGTGAGTGTGTTTTTTGATAATATAATGGTGATGAAGTGATCCAGCTTGGTGATGTAGAGACAGCCATCACGAGTGTGGTACAACTCTCATTACTCTCACTGGTGGAGATGAATGTTGAGACATCTTGGACCAAGTCAGGCGGGGAACACAGACCAAGATTGATGACTGACCGATAAAGCAAATATCCTGGAGTCATCGTTGAGTATGAGGCAAGGAAGATCGTGAGCTATTTGGTTGATGCTGTAACTGCTTGTCTTGGTATTTGGTTGATGCTGTAGCTGCCTGTCTTGGTATTTGGTTGATGCTGTAACTGCTTGTCTTGGTATTTGGTTGATGCTGTAGCTGCCTGTCTTAGTATTTGGTTGATGCTGTAGCTGCCTGTCTTGGTATTTGGTTGATGCTGTAACTGCTTGTCTTGGTATCTGGATGATGCTGTAGCTGCCTGTCTTAGTATTTGGTTGATGCTGTAACTGCTTGACTTGGTATTTGGTTGATGCTGTAGCTGCCTGTCTTGGTATTTGGTTGATGCTGTAGCTGCCTGCTGGTATTTGGTTGATGCTGTAGCTGCCTGTCTTAGTATTTGGTTGATGCTGTAGCTGCCTGTCTTAGTATTTGGTTGATGCTGTAACTGCTTGTCTTGGTATTTGGTTGATGCTGTAGCTGCCTGTCTTGGTATTTGGTTGATGCTGTAGCTGCCTGTCTTAGTATTTGGTTGATGCTGTAGCTGCCTGTCTTAGTATTTGGTTGATGCTGTAACTGCTTGACTTGGTATTTGGTTGATGCTGTAACTGCTTGTCTTGGTATTTGGTTGATGCTGTCACTGCTTGTCTTGGTATTTGGTTGTTGCTGTCACTGCTTGTCTTGGTATTTGGTTGATACTGTCACTGCTTGTCTTGGTATCTGGATGATGCTGTAGCTGCCTGTCTTAGTATTTGGTTGATGCTGTAACTGCTTGTCTTGGTATGTGGTTGATGCTGTCACTGCTTGACTTGGTATTTGGTTGATGCTGTCACTGCTTGTCTTAGTATTTGGTTGATGCTGTAGCTGCCTGTCTTAGTATTTGGTTGATGCTGTAACTGCTTGACTTGGTATTTGGTTGTTGCTGTCACTGCTTGTCTTGGTATCTGGATGATTCTGTAGCTGCCTGTCTTAGTATTTGGTTGATGCTGTAACTGCTTGTCTTGGTATTCGATTGATGCTGTAACTGCTTGTCTTGGTATTTGGTTGATACTGTCACTGCTTGTCTTGGTATCTGGATGATGCTGTAGCTGCCTGTCTTAGTATTTGGTTGATGCTGTAACTGCTTGTCTTGGTATCTGGTTGATGCTGTCACTGCTTGACTTGGTATTTGGTTGATGCTGTAAATGCTTGTCTTAGTATTTGGTTCATGCTGTAGCTGCCTGTCTTAGTATTTGGTTGATGCTGTAACTGCTTGACTTGGTATTTGGTTGATACTGTCACTGCTTGTCTTGGTATCTGGATGATGCTGTAGCTGCCTGTCTTAGTATTTGGTTGATGCTGTAACTGCTTGTCTTGGTATCTGGTTGATGCTGTCACTGCTTGACTTGGTATTTGGTTGATGCTGTCACTGCTTGTCTTGGTATTTGGTTGATGCTGTAACTGCTTGTCTTGATATTTGGTTGATGCTGTCACTGCTTGACTTGGTATTTGGTTGATGCTGTCACTGCTTGTCTTGGTATTTGGTTGATGCTGTAACTGCTTGTCTTGGTATTTAGTTGATTACTGTATCCTCTTGACTTTGTGTTGAGTTGGTCTGTACCTGTATCTTAGTATTTAGTTGATGCTGTAACTGTGACTTGGTATTTTAGTTGATCTGTAACTGCTTGTCTTAGTATTTAGTTGATGCTGTCACTGCTTGACTTGGTATTTGGTTGATGCTGTCACTGTTTGTCTTAGTATTTGATTGATGCTGTCACTGCTTGTCTTAGTATCTGGATGATGCTGTAGCTGCCTATCTTAGTATTTGGTTGATGCTGTAACTGCTTGACTTGGTATTTAGTTGATGCTCTTAACTGCTTGTCTTAGTGTTAGTTGTCTACTGTCACTGCTTGTCTTGGTATCTGGATGATTCTGTAGCTGCCTGTCTTAGTATTTTAGTTGGTCTGCTTCTTGTGTGGTATTTGGTTGATGCTGTCACTGCTTGTCTTGGTATTTGGTTGATGCTGTAGCTGCCTGTCTTAGTATTTGGTTGATGCTGTCACTGCTTGTCTTGGTATTTGGATGATGCTGTAGCTGCCTGTCTTAGTATTTGGTTGATGCTGTAACTGCTTGTCTTGGTATCTGGTTGATGCTGTCACTGCTTGTCTTGGTATTTGGTTGATACTGTCACTGCTTGTCTTGGTATCTGGATGATGCTGTAGCTGCCTGTCTTAGTATTTGGTTGATGCTGTAACTGCTTGTCTTGGTATTTGGTTGATGCTGTCACTGCTTGTCTTGGTATTTGGTTGATACTGTCACTGCTTGTCTTGGTATCTGGATGATGCTGTAGCTGCCTGTCTTAGTATTTGGTTGATGCTGTAACTGCTTGACTTGGTATTTGGTTGATGCTGTAACTGCTTGTCTTGGTATTTGGTTGATACTGTCACTACTTGTCTTGGTATCTGGATGATTCTGTAGCTGCCTGTCTTAGTATTTGGTTGATGCTGTAACTGCTTGTCTTGGTATTCGATTGATGCTGTAACTGCTTGTCTTGGTATTTGGTTGATACTGTCACTGCTTGTCTTGGTATTTGGTTGATGCTGTAACTGTTTGTCTTGGTATTTGGTTGATGCTGTTGCTGTTTGTCTTGGTATTTGGTTGATGCTGTAACTGTTTGTCTTGGTATTTGGTTGATGCTGTCACTGCTTGTCTTGGTATTTGGTTGATGCTGTAACTGTTTGTCTTAGTATTTGGTTGATGCTGTAACTGCTTGTCTTGGTATTTGGTTGATGCTGTAACTGTTTGTCTTAGTAATTGGTTGATAATGTAACTGTTTGTCTTAGTATTTGGTTGATGCTGTAACTGCTTGTCTTGGTATTTGGTTGATGCTGTCACTGCTTGTCTTGGTATTTGGTTGATGCTGTCACTGCTTGTCTTGGTATTTGGTTGATGCTGTAACTGTTTGTCTTGGTATTTGGTTGATGCTGTCACTGCTTGTCTTGGTATTTGGTTGATGCTGTCACTGCTTGACTTGGTATTTGGTTGATGCTGTAGCTGCCTGTCTTAGTATTTGGTTGTTGCTGTCACTGCTTGTCTTGGTATCTGGATGATGCTGTCACTGCTTGTCTTGGTATCTGGATGATGCTGTAGCTGCCTGTCTTAGTATTTGGTTGTTGCTGTCACTGCTTGTCTTGGTATCTGGATGATGCTGTCACTGCTTGTCTTGGTATCTGGATGATGCTGTAGCTGCCTGTCTTAGTATTTGGTTGATGCTGTCACTGCTTGACTTGTTATTTGGTTGAGGCTGTAACTGTTTGTCTTGGTATTTGGTTGATGCTTTAACTCCTTGCTCTGGTATTATCAGTAAAATACAGTACACGAACGATCAGTAAAAGATAATGACCAGAAAGACAATTTCACACGAGAGAATGCGAGACGTCTCCTAATCATCCACTTTTTTCTTTCTCCCGTAAAAAAATTAAAATTTATTCTCGTGGTCCAAATGAGTTACAAATCCGTGCGCCTCAACGTGGTGGTGCGGGACTGCAGGAGGCAAATCTCGCCCCAGCTGACATTTATGAAGAGGATTTGTGGGCCAAACCCTACCAAGCATTACTGATTATCCCTGACTCGTGGGATCCCGTCTAAAATTGTAAATGAAAATAAGTAACACCTACCCCAAGATTCTCCGCCATTGTGGTTTCCTAATTTTCTGGGTCCCAAAAGGTGTCATTAAGTGATGTTCCCATGAAGAAGTCTGCCATGTCCGCTGTGTGTGTGTACCCTGAGTGTGTGTGTGTGTGTGGACCCTGAGTGTGTGTGTGTGTGTGTGTGGACCCGCTGTGTGTGTGTGTGTGTGGACCCGGTGTGTGTGGACCCCTTTCTCCCAGAGGAATAAAACTCAAGGCATTGTATGAATCATTAAATCATGTTACTGAACTCAAACTAACATTCACTTTTACTCAACATTAATTATTTGTAAACGAACATTACCGATAACATTTCAGATCATGCTTCATACACACTATATTGTACCGCAGGTAACGCCGTCTGTTTAAGATCAAAAAACCTCAACCCCCTGTAACCATTAGCCCGTCTTAATGTCCAATGTGTGTAAATTATACTAAACACATTCACGAACATTAAGTCAATTGAAATATATTCTAGTTTTATTTTCCGTCAGTATATAAAGCCAATATAATCCACAAAGGAAACACTGAGCTTACAAAGTGACTCGATAATGTCATCAAGACAATGGCTGACAGCCTTGACTAATATACTTCTGTTTTAGCCACTGAGTTGATGAGTAAGGTACCGATGTTAGAATCAAGTCGAGGAGAAAAATATGTAAACACAAAGAACAACAGGTAACAAAAGTGAGACCCAGCGTCATATTGTGTGAAAAATATGTTAAGTTGTACCGCAGGTTGTGTGTGTGTGTGACGAAGACTGGTGTAGAAACCTTACTTGTTACCGAACTTGATGTGAACTTAAAACTAATGATATCTAGAGTATTTTGTGTTACCTTCCACCACTGAGAGAGAGAACAAAGTAGTGGGGGGAGGTAAGGAACCGCTGAGGGAATTGTGAAGAAAACGAGGAATATACTGAGGAGAGGGTGAGGAGGATGAGGACAATACTGAGTGAGGAGATGAGGTGAGGAGGATGAGGACAATACTGAGGGAGGAGTGAGGAGGATGAGGACAATACTGAGGGAGGAGTGAGGAGGATGAGGACAATACTGAGGGAAGAGTGAGGAGGATGAGGACAATACTGAGGGAGGAGTGATGAGGATGAGGACAATACTGAGGGAGAGTGAGGAGGATGAGGAGGAAGAATGAAGTGAGGAGGATGAAAAAGGAGTGAGGGGGAAGAGGAAGAGGGAGGTGAGGAGGAGGACACCACGGAGGGAAGAGGGCCACCATAGCAACAAGTGGTGACGTACACACAACACTTGACCAAACATTAACAGGCCAACAAGTTCACTCGTGTCTTCTCTTACAGGTTTATACAGCGTTAACTTGACACCAGATTTAAAACATATTATCCCTACTTTATCTGACTATTTTCCTGTACAGCGTCATAGGTAAATAATTACCTATTCTTAATATATCTTTACCTTGGATCTATAAACTTTTTATTACGGAAGATTAACATTATAGGAGACTCACCGTATAACAGGATAGCGTGACGGTAAAACAGTCTTACACTACTTGATAGGACGCTGGTGCCTCCGCGACCTCAGACGACCTTGATAAGAGGCTTATAGTGTGATCATGTTAATCAGGAAGATGAAAGCGTTTGGTGATGTATTATGTAGACGATTTTAGTGAACACATACACACAACCACAACAACGTGATGTTACAGCAGGTGCACTCATCAACAGTACAGCTTCTTGGTCGGTTCCTTGGACAACCTCTTAGTTTCGTATACCACGCACCAAAAAGTACCTTTACCATTTTGTGTTAGACAATATGACAACGGACGATGGATTTCGACAACCCAACAGAGACAACAGGAGTAGCAGTGTTCATTTTGAAATTCATCGGACACCTCAGTATACATACTTTTTGGAGTGCGTACATTAACTAATAATAATACGCCACGTATTGAAACACATAAGTCAAAGTTGTACCATTAGAGGCTAGAGTGAGCGAGGTTTACTCTCTTCACCTGTTGAGTTATCCAGTACAGTAGAGTTTCCGCGAGACTTAAGAGGAAGGATGAGCTAAAACAGTGCAGAGAACGTTTACCAGAGTCATCAACTGGGATATTGGAGAAATACTCGACAAAACCTTAAATATAAGAAGGGAATACATTAGTGATCTAGCAGAGAGTCACACAAACACTTGAAGCTCTGCCTCTTTGTCGCCAAGTTGTGAGTAATATATCTTTAAAAATTGAGATTTCTCAAGACATCACAGGAGTCATTTATTTCAGTGACTTAGTGGGCCTTCACGCCTAGTTTACCACACTGTCTCCAGAGGTCTGACTCATCTCTCACCAAACAGGTAAAAGTTCCCTCATGGCATTACTCCAGAAAGACAAGTTAAGAGAGTTACTTGTTCAGAGACAAAGATCCTCCTGAGACACCTCCCCCTCCTCCCAGCTCGCAAGAGACCCCAAGACCTTACAACATGCACAGAATGTTCAGCCATTTTCCTCGCCCGGGGGAATCTTTACTCCCAGGCGAGACGATAATTCACACCAAATTAAATAATCAAGGGAAAAGTTCAGTTCACCGTATGCTAATTCACGAGTTAATTCTCATACGGTAATACACGTAACAAGGTAAGTACACATCAAGCCTTGGAGTGGGACAAAATATCTCTTTTAGCACTTCTGTATAAGATTATATTAGATTTTCCATTTTTTCGGCAACATTGAATCCAAGATTTTTATAATTACAACTCGTGTGAGAGTCTGGCGTGTGATAACTAGCTGTAGTGTATCCAAGTTAAAAGAGGAACCAGCTCCTTCAACAGCCCCTGAACTCCTGTCATGATACAGTTAATGTTATGAGACTTTTCCTTACATGTCAAATATTTATTTAGATTGTCTCAAAATTTTCTTTACATGTTAGATATTTATTCAGGTTCCGAGACGTATTTCTAACCCATACCATCTAATATTATATATCGTGTATAATATATAATAGTATACGATATCTTAAACTGTTCAATGACGCATAATATATTTGAAGTATATTATACCTTAAATATTCATCCAAATATATCGGTGTACATAATAGGATGATTAGGTCTATAAGGCGAGCAGCGAGAATCATCTATTACACTATAATGATCCGTAATAAAACTTCCAGGAACCGTCAGTAATTAAAGATCACTCAGCACCGTCCAGCTCAGAGCATCACAGGCAAGATAGATGACCTCTGGTAACCCCGCCATCTCTCTCTCTATCTCGCGCGCGCACTTTTTTTTACAGGGATTAGCCCACCCGGGCACAGGTCACTGACCCACATCGGCCGGGGGACGGGGTGGGGGCGAAAATGTTATTATAATAATAATAATAATCATAATCATTATCATAATCATAATCATAACCATTATCATCATCAACAACAGCAATAATAATAATAATAAAGCACTATACAAAAATACCTAAATAAAAAAACAAGAGTGAGAGCCGATATATATATATATATATATATATATATATATATATATATATATATATATATATATATATATATATATATATATATATATATATATATATATATATATATATATATATGCAAGTAAAATCACTGTAGGTGCGCGTGATCTAGGTATATGCTGATAACCACAAGGAAAGAAGAAAACATTAAAGTCCCTGCCGCTGTGTAATTCACACATCTTCAGGGGTGAGTACAGTACATATATACATACATACATACATACATACATACATACACATATACATACATACATATATATATATATATATACATATATATATTGTGTTGTCAAAGTAAGAAAAACAATTGAGGCCCTGCAATTGTGTGTAAATTTGGCAGAAAGTCAGATCAGCAACCTAGGACTTGGTCACAATTTTCGTGATGCCATATGGCAGCAGGGTCTACCGCCAGACAACACATTATGCTTCCAAGTTCTTGAAATTGAAAGTGAAAAAATCCATTAATCTCATTTGTTGAATATGACGACGTCTGGTGTGTGTTATTGCATCTGTCAGCGTCGAGTCAGTTCTTTGACCACACCTTCCTTCTGTTCCTCTTTCACAAAGTTTCTTTGATTGTTTTTCATTTCATCTGATCCGCTACATTATGTTTACCTTTTACAGCTCTTAGACAACTTTCCATCCAGTCGACCCTTGTAAACACTGTGTGCTCTAGCAACACTGTGTTATGTTTACACCTTGAAGAGCTTTACTCGTAATGTTCAGAGCCACAATAAATTTCTCCGTTATGTTTTGAGGCAACAAGTCCAGGGTAATGGTGAAGTAAGGCTCCACTGTTGCATTATTATGTGGTAATATTAGTCTCCTCCTGACAGCTTTGATGAAGCGAGTGTATTCTTCGTTTCTTTCTAGAAAAATAATGAAAAATCCTGTTCCTAGGTCTCAGGTCTTACTAGAAACTATAAATTCACGCCTTTGATCCACTTCACACAACTCCTCATAAGCAACAAGACATATCGGTTACGTTTACAATAGTTCTGTTCGTCTCATAAACAGTCTTAACAAACTCTCTAAACCTCTTCCTTGTTACAACTTCAGTGTTTCTCGTTATGGGTAAGTTCAGGGTTGACACACACACACACACACACACACACACACACACACACGAGCGCTTCATATTTCAACGGCGACCTCTCAATAATTTTTCCCACTATTCTTGCAAGTAAGTATTTCCTCTTTTACATTATTTAACTCATTGTTCATATTTGTCTACCATTTACCTGACTTTAGTGAATAATTACAAACAGTTCTCGTATCTTTAGTCTTATGTATATTTAATCTCTAACTGGGAGGAAGAGATTGTCTTATGATTGTTCTCCACGTGTGTTCACCACAAGGGTTTATGGCACACTAATTTATTCTCACTGACAATAAAGAATATTAAGGCGTCTTTTATTAAACAAGAGAGACGTCGACACAACTTTGCTGGGAAAGGTAAAGAGAAGGGAAGGTACTCGCTCCAAAAAGTATCTTTATGGAGTGGTCGATGAATTTCAAAATGAACACTGCGACTCCTGCTGTCTCGGTAAGGCGAACAAAATCCTTCGTCCATTGTATCATATTGTCTCACATAAAACCATAAAGATACTTTTTGGAGTTAAAGTACACTAAACATGTTGTATATTGAGGTTAAGTTGCCCTAAAAAGTCTTACGTTAACCACAAGGTTCTCCTCAGCACCAGTAAACGACCCACCCACGAGGTAAAACCTCGTAACCCACCGACTCTTCACTAACAGTAAACTCAACTTTTCTTTTTTTAGGACCACATCATCCGGGAATTTATAAAACGATAATATCCATCACTTAAAAAAGTTTAGACAAATCTAAAAGTAAAGAAAAAGTATATTAGAGACTTTTTCTTTAAGACATTTTAGTGAGCCTTTCTTCCGCTACCAGTCCCTCATCATCCTCATATTTCAGGTGATTTCCCAGGTGGAGGCGTGAGGGATGTGCTCCACCAGTAATGGGACACAACACAGTACATAGCTGACTAAAATTTATTCTGAATGTGGGTTTCAATGTAAAGGCTTTTCTACTTTATAATCGAAAGACAGAACGTTTTAGCTTATTCCCGAACAACAGGGAAAGTAAACAGCTGGAGTATGTTTGTGTATTTGTCAAGTAACATAAATTACGATGGTAAATGGGAAAGAGAATAAAAGCAAAAATAAATAAAGTAAAAACAGCATTAAATAATAATTAAGGATATTTTAAAAAGGAACATTAATTTAATTTGAAAACACAAACACAATTACGATATATGAACAGTTTTATTGTGTGGGTAAAAACGTTAACATCTTGAGCAGAGAGGAGGAGGCCATAGGCCCTTAATATATGGTACTACAGGATTGCTAAGAATATACTGATAGGAAAACAAAAGGCGAAAGACAAACTCTAAAGCTACGATAAAGGCGACAAAAGCTTACAGAACAATATAAGAACTTTATCCATATTACAACGATACAGCTAACAGAAACTTCTATAATAAAATAAAAGAAAATACTTTGTCCATATAATAGGGGATGAGGAGATAATGGTGGAGATATTAATGAGTAAAGGTGAGGGAAGGAGAGCCAAGGGAATGCAGGGATTATGGTCAATAACGGAACTTAAAGTTTGGCTCCAGGAGAGAAACAAAGTCTGAGAGGATTAATAAACACAAGCAGAAACATAATGGAATCCTAAGACATGAGGAGCAACTTGATATATAATACAGAAGCAAAGGGAACCAGCCCAGGGAAGCTTACAGAGGTGGACAAGTGGTGTGTGAGTATCTAGTGAGCATCACACAGGACGCCTGACTCATATAATATCCAAGTAACACCTAGACAAGGAGCCACAATGTTCATTTTGAAATTCATCTGACACCTCCGTAAAGATACTTTTTGGGGTGTGTGTATACAAGAGTAAAGCCTTAACACAGGCACCAGGAGACGTTACCACAAACAAGCAATAGTCACACACAGTCACACAGGCTTAACATGCAGCATCGAGTATAAATATAAGGTCACCTATATTTTGTGAATAATTATTATTAACAAAATATAGGTGGCCTTATATTTACATAATTTACATAAACCACCAACTTTAACATTATTATCAATAGAACGATTAATAATAATTTTAATAATGCTACCACCATCAATTGATTTACATGAAACTATTTTAACAACATTATATTTCAATCACTGGGATGAACGAATTACATTATATGAACTATCAGAGCATTAAATTCCTGTCCAGTACGAATAACAATGTTTGATTTTATTGTCCAAGACCTTACCCGTTTGTCTAATGAAAGAAAGAAAGAAAGAAAGAAAGAAAGAAAGAAAGAAAGAAAAGTAGTGAGGGAAAGTAACGGATAAAAAAATAAATAAAAGAGAGAGAGAGAGAGAGAGATTACGAACAAAGCCAGGACCAGAAACATAAAATATCAAAGGACCATTTACTACAGCGGATTGATGTATGAATTAATGTATTGCTTGACTGAACCATTAACGTATTACGGGTTTACATTAACACGTCACAATAATGTAGTTGTAAATAATAATAATAATAATAATAATAATAATAATAATAATAATAATAATAATAATAATAATAATAATAATAATAATAATAATAATAATAATAATAATAATAATAATAATAATAATGAGTACCACATGAGGAGTAAATATTGTATTCTTGATCAGTAAAAGGTGGCAATAGGTATTAATA
>NW_024754390.1:5000-16592 GCF_018991925.1 Homarus americanus | reverse complement strand
AGAAAGATGGCTTAACCCTTTGAAGACGATGATTTAACCCCCCAGGGTTAAGTATAATTATAGCTAATCCTCCACTTTTATAAGACTAGAGTCAATATTTTACTCACATAGAAGCATAATTACTTTCACGAGGCGTTCTAAAGGAACTTAAAGCGATTATAATGTTGAAAATTGGATTAAAACCTGGTAAAGGAACGGTAGATGAGGTGGGTGGGACGGGGTTAACATTACGTAGAAAGCTTTTATGAGATGGAGAAAGTATTTATACATGTTGTGTGTGTTCTGGCTGAGGTGGTGGTGATTGGTGCTGTTTCTTTTCGTTGTTTCTTTGTTGTTTTTGTTATTGTTTTGGTGATTTTTGTTTTGTTTTTGTTGTTGATATGTTGTTGTTGTTGTTGTTGTTGATGTTGATTTTTTTATTATTATTGTTGTGGTTTTTCATGTTGTTGTTGTTGTTATTATTATTATTATTATTATTATTATTATTATTATTATTATTATTGTTATTATTATCATTATTATTATTTCTATTATTATTGTTATTACCACCATCCCCATCACCACCACCATCCCCATCACCACCATCACCACCACCACCACTCCTATCACCACCAGCACCACCACTATCTTCCGTGTTGGACCACAGTTAGTCAGCGCCAAAATATAATATATTTCACAGACAATATACAACTTGCTCGCCTGCTTTCAGTTAAGTCTGAAATACTGAAGCGTTTGTGTGCGTTAGTGGATGGCGGAGACGGTGGACAGGTAGGTCATGGACAGGTAGGTCATGGACAGGTAGGTCATGGACAGGTAGGTCATGGAAAGGTAGATCATAGACAGGTAGGTCATGGACAGGTAGGTTATGAACAGGTAGATCATAGACAGGTATTTCGTGGACAGGTAGGTCATGGATAGAAAGGAAGGCAGACAGAGAGACAGGTAGAAAGACCAACAGACGACAAAAACAATCATGAAAATAATAATAATAATAATAATAATAATAATAATAATAATAATAATAATAATAATAATAATAATAATAATAATAATAATAATAATAATAATAATATTAATAATAATAATAATAATAATAATAATAATAATAATAATAATAATAATAATAATAAGACAAACATCAATAAAATTAACATTAACCATAGAGTGAAGCCATTCTTATCACATATCATTACAGATCTAAATACAGTGTAAGTTAATAGTATTTTAAGTCAGTCAAACAGTGAAGCCAATCTCCTCTGATGAGGTCCTTGGATGGCATATTACGAGATTAAATAGTCTACGTGATGATTAGACACCACAGTTTAATTCACAATAAGAATAACCACACTAACGTAAGCTAACCAAAGCTAACGTAATTCTAACCTAACCTTAAACTCCCCCTCACAGGTAAAAGGTAAACAGGTTAATCTTAAGATGAAATAAACTGGAGTATCAAAATCTTCAGGTAATCCGAGAGAACAAATTAAGTCACCAGGTATGTGCTCATTACCACACAGGTAGGAGTCTTATCAGGTGACCCCAGACAACCTTAGCTGCCAGCCCTTCACCTCAAAGGTATGCTGGGGAGAGTTATTAACGAAGGAAGGAAGGGAAGAGGGAGGAACGAAGGAGTGGCAGGTAAGAGAGAGAGAGAGATGGTAGGTAAGAAATCTCAACAAACACCTTTCAAGAAATAAGACAATCATAAAAACAAACAAACATTAATTGGTTCCTTAAACACAACAAAGACATCCACAAACACAAAAACACACAAAAACACAACTAAAAACATCACTAACAACAGCAACAAACCACCACAACAAGAACACATAACACACAACCTCTTACCACCTGTAATCATTCACCTGTACCAAAATACTTTCCCGAAATTGGTCCAGATGCGCCAGGTATTAAAATCTATTTATTTCTCTTACTTTATTGTGTTTTGTTCATATAATGACGCAACAATAATATCATAAGATTCTACGATGATGGTGGTGGTGGTGGTGGTGGTGGTGTTGGTGGAGGTGTAGGTGGTGGTGGTGGTGGGGGGTGGGTGGTGTGGGTGGTGGTGTGTGGTGGTCGTGTGGGTGGTGATGGTGGTGGTGGTGGTGGGGTGGTGCTGCAGTGTGTGGTGGTGGTGGGGGTGGTGTGGGTGGTGGTAGGGGGGTGGTGGTGTAATGTGGGTGGTGATGGGTGGTGGTGCTGGTGGTGGTGGTGGTGGGTGGTGTGGGTGGTGGTGTGGGTGGTGGGTGGTGGTGTGGTGGGGTGGGTGGGTGGTAGGGGGTGGGTGGTGGTCGGTGGGTGGTGATGGTGGTGGTGGTGTTGGTGGTGTGTGGTGGTGGTGGTGGGGTGGTGGTGTGTGGTGTGGGTGGTGGTGGGGTGGGTGGTGGGTGGTGGTAGTGTGGTGGCCGGGTGGTGATGGTGGTGGTGTTGGTGGTGGTGGTGGTGGGTGTGGGTGTGGTGTGGGTGGTGTGGTGGTAGGTGGGTGGGTGTGTGTGTGTAGGGGTGGGTGGTAATGTGGGTGGTGATGGTGGTGGTGTTGAGGTGGTGGTGGTGGGTGGTGGGTGGTGTGGGTGGTGTGGTGGTGGGTGGTGGGTGGTGGTAGGGGGTGGGTGGTCGTGGGTGGTGACATGGTATGGTGGTGTGTGTGTGTGTGTGGGTACAGAAAAGGTGGGTGGTGGTGGTGGTGGTGTGGGTGGTGTGGGTGGTGGTAGGGGGGTGGGTGGTGGTCGTATGTGTCGAGGGAGTACTTTGCCTCTACAGTACACTCCTCGGCTATTGCTGTGTAATCATGTTAAAAGGTATACTCGTACAATGAAGTTCAAATATTATTATCGTATCCAATTTTAAAGAATGGGGTGGGGTGGGGTGGAGTGGGGTGGGGTGGGGTGGTGGGGTGGGGTGGGGTGGGGTGGGTAGGGGTGGGTTATCTAGGTGTGGGAGAGTCTTTTCACTTCCGGGCCACATTTAAACGAATCCCTGCTGCTCTGACAGAAGTACTTGGTTCAGGTCGTTGATATCGTCGTTTAGTTGTTGATATAGTTGTTTGAGCACTGATTCAAGTCGTTGATATCATCACTTAGTGGTTGATATCGACGATTATTCGTTGATATCGTTGATGAGTCGTTGATATCATTGATTAGTCGTTGATATCGTTGATGAATCGTTGATATCGTCGATTAGTCGTTGATATCGTGGATGAGTCGTTGATATCGTCGATTAGTCTTTGATAAAAAATATCATGGTAACTCAATATATACACACTATATCCTGATACCATCCCCCTTATACAACTATACCCTGATACCACCCCTCCCTTCTTGCACCTGCCAATATAATACACACACACACATATCCTGTTATCCTAGATCGATAGCAAGGCGGCAGGATTATGACGTCAACATGATATCCTAGCTGTGTTGTTAAGGCCGGGACACTGTCATACTGGAAGGTGTATATCAATGCTAATGTTGATTACACGCCACTGGGCTAGTCGACGGTTTTTTGTTACGAAGGGGAGGAAGAGAGAAGGAAGAAGAATAAGGAAAGAAAAGGAGAAGAAAATTAAGAAGAAGAACAAGAAGAACAAGAAGAATAACAAGAACAACAAGAACAAGAAGAAGAACAAGAGCAAGAAGAACAAGAAGAGGAAGAAGAAGAAAAAAACAAGAAGAAGAACAACAACAACAACAAGGAAAAGAGGAAGAAGAAGAACAAGAACAACAAGAACAACAACAACAACAAAAACAACAACAACAAGATTATGAAGAAGCAAACAAAAAGAAGAAGAAAGGAAGAATGAAGAAGAGGAGGTGAAAAGAACTGTGATGATAAATGAAGAGGGATAAAGCAAGGAAGAGAAGAGAATAGAAGAGAGAAATGCAATAATGAATTTAAAAGAGAAGAGAAGGGGTTGGAGAAAAGAGGAAACAGAGGATACATGGGATAATATGCAATAATAACACGGTAAGGAGGGGAATAGAGAGATGAGAGGTGATAACAAGCAGAGAGTAGAAGGGGAGGGAGGAAATTGAATAATGTATACAGGAAAATGCCGTAGAGAGAGAGAGAGAGAGAGAGAGAGAGAGAATGTGTAGAAACGTAGAAAAAAATTCCATTCTTTAATAAAAATCAAAACTTAAAAAAAAATACGTAAATAAAAACAAATCAATAATTTACTTTAATTTAAAAAAATCTTATACTTTAAAAAAAATATTAATTAAATCCAAAAACATAAAATAATTGAAACAAAATCACATCTTAAAAATACAAAAATATAAAATAAAATATACAAATTTAATCTCGTGAAATTCCCATTCCTTCAACATCATCCTGGGGGAAAAAAAACTTAATCCCCCCCTTTCAACAAGAGTTAAGTGAACATAAAGGCAATATTGCAATGGAGTGACCACTTAACTTCCTACTTCCAGGACGAACAGCGACCTTCATTGCCTGATTTCGCTCGACCATTAAAAAAAAGAATTACCCAACTGGACTTAACTTAATCACGCCTTTTCAGTTCAGCTCTGGTTACGAGGGACTGCCTGGCCTGACCTGACTTCATCTGACCCCTTCCCCCTTCCACTAAACCTCTACCTCTTCCCCTAAACCAACTCCCCTTCCCCATCACCCTTTGTCTCTCACATTCCCCTCACTCACTCTTTCCCCTCCCCTCTCCACTTCCCCCTCACTCCCCCGTCCCTTATGCCCCCTTCCCATTTCCTCCTCTACTACCTCCCCTTCCCCCCTAAAACCCCCCTCTCCCTCTCCCTCTGGAACCTTGTCAAAAGAGGGTGATTGGTAAGCCAGAGAGGGAGATTGGTATCCTAATCAGTTCAGGGAGTTTAGCATTCAGTGTGAATAATTCATCACTGCTAATCCCGACTTGCGGTGGGTGGGTGTAGACGGACAGACAGACAGACAGACAGAGAGAGAGAGAGAGAGAGAGAGAGAGAGAGAGAGAGAGGTGATGGTCTCTCTCTAACGCGCCTACGACCTCGCCTCTTGTCCATTTCATCTCAGAATCAATAGGAACTTTCCTCGGGTATCGATTTTTCCTCACATCTGCTGCAGGTAAGAGTCACTTTATTCGAAATGGAGATATTGTCCGGACAGCGATGAGAGATGGACGGAGGGACAGACGCACCGACACATAGGAGGCTATTCTAGTACGGAATACGAATCATGTAGGTAGTGTACAGTCCCCTTCACTAGTGCGTTTACAGGGGCTCGTCAGGTTTTGTGCAGCGTGTGTTTGTTTACATTCGACAGAAGAAAACTCGCAATAGTAAACATAGTATGTAATCAAAGTAAAACAACATTAAAACAATATTAAAACAAATATATCAAAGTTGATGATTTGTGAAATGTTTATATGACGAGCCCCTGTAAACGCACTAGTGAAGGGGACTGTACAACGAACAGGTCCGCTAAACTGTTTACAAAAGCAGATTAAGCGATTCAATCTAAGTTAATCTAATCTTAATCTAAACTTAACCTCATTGAATCTAGCCTAACTTCACCTAACCTAACCTAACCTAACCTAACCTAAACCTAACCTTATCCCAACCAAACCTAACCTAACCTAACCTTATCCCAACCAAACCTACCCAAGGGAAACCTGAACAGGCTTAGACTAGATTATAGTTACGACTGCTTCATAACCAGCTCCCAGCACCTCCCAGCACCTTACATAAACAGCTGAGAAGTGGGCCTCTGTTCTTGGCACTTCCTCCTCCTCATTATCTTCTTGCTCTTCCTCCTCTTCCTCCTTTTCTTCTTCTTCTTCTCTTCCCCCTTTCCTCCCCCCCCCCTCCCCTTTCTACTCTTCACACTTAATATAATACACCTCCATTATCCTGCATCTGTCAACATCGTCTCCACCTCCTCTTCCTTCCTCTTCCACCTTCCCTATCTCCTCCTCTCCACTCGAACATAAAACACCTCCATCCTACCCCACCCCCCCACCCCCACCAACACCTGCTCCACTTCCTCTTCCACCTTCTTCCCTATCTCCTCCTCTCCACACTAACATAACACACCTCCGTCCTACACCACCCACCCCTCCCCCCACAACACCGTCTCACAAGCAATACTCACCCATCGTACAAACAGTCTGTCAACACGATACCAAACTCAAGTCACAGAGTCAATATGCCTTTGTGTGTATGACAATAGACGTGTGAATATTAGTAATGGTAGTGAAGGGAATTAGTGAATTATGATCTAGTTAAAGGAAAACAGTTTATGTGTGTTATACAGACAGGTAAATTAGACAGGTGTTAACGAATGTATTTATCTCAGGTGGTTAATTAATATCCTTGTATGTATGATGTTAAGTATGGAATTATTATCATGTATATTGTTAATTTTTGTCATAATTATCATCATGAACATACACACTATTTTCCTATAATTATGTATACAAATTATCATCCTGTACCCTATGTAATTATCAATATCACCATACATATTCGTATTATTTATATGTCATAATGTACACTAATTATCATCATACACATTGTAATTATCATCATAGACGTTGTAATTATCATCATACTCATTGTAATTGTCATCATAAACGTTATTAATTCGTATCAGTGGAAAGATGTAATTTAAATCAGACTAAATAATGGCTGTGGGTCCCATAGACACGACAAACAGTTATAGGGACGATAAACAGTTATAGGGACGATAAACAGTTATAGGGACGATAAACAGTTATAGGGACGACAAACAGTTATAGGGACGATAAACAGTTACAGGGACGACAAACAGTTATAGGGACGATAAGCAGTAGGGTGTGTCAATTTTGTCAACATGTTAAAAATCAAATTTGGTAGTCATAATATTGTGCCTCTTTATGTCTAAACTTGAGATTAGCAAACAAAAATGAATTGAAATAACCCTCACCTACATCAATTATACCTTAAAGTTTCAAATATCAGTATTTCAACAAATTAATGAGACTTGATTAGAATTATTCACTTGATATTAACTAATCTCATGTAAGCATATGGATTATGGAGTATTTTATGGTTCTATAGCTTGTGTACAATATGCATGTCAGAACATGAACATGAACAGGCTCTCCGTGTGGGACAGTTTAATTCTTGTTTTGACTTGTACCAAGCGTGAGGATAAGGCGCCCGGCTCACTCTCCTTCTAGATATCATAGACGGTGGTTTGCTCTCATTGCACTTGCACCTACTCTACCAGACGAATTCTACATTTTAATTATTGTAAGTAGGGCATATTGATTGTCGCAGTTACTTATATCATTGTATAAAACATTATGATCTAAGAAATTATTATGTTATTTCTGTTACAGCATTTTTGATAAACAAATTGATATTTTTTGAAACAACAATTGAATTATGAAACATTGAAATATTTTTCTATTTGTCAGATAGTGTGAAGATGTCAAAATTGAAGACAAGAAGTCAGTTGTCAACCCACTTGAGCCTGCTAGTTGGTAAAGGGAAGGAGCTTCCTGTATCAGAACTTCCAACAGTGAGAGACATGCTAAGATTAGGGTTACTCCTTCGAGAAAAAAATGCAAAGGACAGAAGGAACTATACAGATAAAGAACTCATAAATGACATGATAGTCCCTCTTCTGCATCAATGGACAAAAGCTAATGCACTATTCAAACCACCTGTGATTAATCAGTGTCGAACTATTGAGCTAAAACTAACGAAATTATGGCACAAAGCAGTTGAAACATCACTTGGTAAAGGAAACTTGGCCAGGAAAAATGAATTTCTGCACACACTTGATACTCTGTTTGACATTTTGACCTGCAAGTGCTCCATACAATTATGTTCTGAATCCAACTGTTCTCACTCAGGTAAGAGAGAAAATAATTCCCACATTGATTGTGGTTGTCCTCGTGAAAAGAAGATCCCTGTTTTAGAGCTTGAATTTATAAAGGCACAGAGGACAAAGGCAGAAGGCCAAGGAAGTATGCAAATGGGTTCAATAGATTATTCAGAAACAAAGAAGCAGATTGCTAATGCCAAGAAGAGAGAACAAATCCGAGAGAGGGAACAAAAGAAGAAAATGAAGAGTGAAGAAGCCATCCAAAGAGAGGAAGAGCTGTGTCAAGATGTTTATCACTTCTTTGATAGTTCTTCTGATGAACAGGAAGCAACATCAGATGATAGTTCCAAAGAGCCATCTGAACCTTTACCAAAGAAAATGAAATACAACACAAGAAATATTTCAAACATTGCTTTAGCTAGTATTCGCCACCATGCTGGACTTCGTGAGGCTGCAGAAATTGCAACTGCCGCTTGGATAGATGCAGGCCTCATCAGCCGAGAGGATGTATCTTTGGTGATAGATCATAATAAAATTAGAAGAGCACAAGAAAAAATAATGAAGGAAATATCTGATCAGCATGAAAAAGATTTAAGCGAGGGAGGGCTCTCCTGTCTTTTGTTTGATGGAAGAATAGATGACACAAAAGTTTTGCTAGAAGTAGAGGGAGTGAACAGAAAGTTTCCAGGTCTCATCAAAGAAGAACACTACTCTGTCTGTTCTGAGCCTGGTGGTCGGTTTTTGTTTCACTTTGCTCCCGAAACTGAAGTAGAAGGGAAGAAACATGCAGAGGTCATTGCTGATCATATTTTATGTTGGGTTCAGGAGAGAGGACTTGGCAGTTCACTGCAGGCTGTTGGTGGAGATTCAACTGCAGTGAACACCGGATGGCAGGGGGGTGTAATGACGCATTTAGAGAAAAAACTAGGAAGAAGACTTGTTTGGATTGTATGTGATTTACATACAGGCGAGCTACCTCTTCGTCATCTCATCCAGGAACTTGATGGTCCTACAAAGAGCAACAACAAGTGGTCAGGTCCCCTTGGCATCATGCTGGATGAAGCAACACAACTAGAAATAAATACAACCTTTCCAAAGGTCGAAGTTGGCCCTCCCCTTCCGGCGTTGTCTGAAGGAGTCATCAAAGATCTCAGCACAGATCAATCCTATGCTTATCGTATTGCCCAAGCAATAAGATCAGGAGAAGTGCCTCAGTCATTGGCTCTCTTGGAGATTGGACCTGTCAGTCACAGCCGTTGGTTAACTACAGCTCTTCGTTTCTGCAGGATTTGGATTTCCAAACACGAATTGAAGGGCAAAGTGCTGAAGAATTTGAGGTTAATTGTTGAATTTATTATTGGAGTTTATCTTCCCCAGTGGTTTAGTGTGAAACTTAATCCTATGTGGGTGGATGGGCCCAATCACCTTTTGTTTCAATTGCAGCTAGTAAGAACACAGAGGAAGGTAGTGAGGGACATCGTGTTACCTGTGGCAAGAAGGTCCGCTTGGTATGCTCGATCAGAAGCAGTTTTGCAAGCAATGCTTTGCAGTCAATGTACCAATCTCCGAACCGAGGCTGTAGAAGTCATTCTAAAGATTAGAGGAACGCTAATAGATGACGACCAGTTGGGAGACTGTTCGTTTCATTCAAGAAAAGTTCCCCCAATAAACGTCAATGCCACCAAATTGTCAGAATTGGTTGACTTGAGTTTGGAAGTCTTAGAGCCACCATTGACAACAAGTCTAACTAGCCAAGAATTGAGAAACCTTAAAGAGACTCCAATGCAGGTGCCGAAGTGGCCTTCCCACACTCAAAGTGTGGAGAGATGTGTGAAAATGGTCACAGAAGCAGCGGGCCATGTTTACAGCCACGAGAGGCGAGAAGGTTACATCAAAGCACAAATAGCAAGCAGACTACTGATGACAAGAAACCAAAGCAAAGAGAGTATGAAGGCATTGGTTACTTTCAAATAGACTACGGATAATAAAATATAATAATTTGAAACTTGAAACAGTAACATGTGTGCAAACGCTGGTTATGTTATAAATTCACAAATATGTACATTTAAAAATCCATTTGATGTAGGTAGGACTTATTATAAAAAAAAATTTATGCCAGAATATTGTTTTGCATGCTTAAAGACTACAATAAAATGCTACCAAATTACTCGATTTTCAATTTAGCCAGTTCACCCCCTAAATTGACACACCCTAATAAGCAGTTATAGGGACGACAAACAGTTATAGGGACGATAAACAGTTACAGGGACGACAAACAGTTATAGGGACGATGAACATTTATAGGGACGATAAACAGTTATAGGGACGACAAACAGTTATAGGGAAGATAAACAGTTATAGGGACGATAAACAGTTACAGGGACGATAAACAGTTATAGGGACGACAAACAGTTATAGGGACGATAAACAGTTACAGGGACGACAAACAGTTATACGGACGATGAACATTTACAGGGACGATAAACAGTTATAGGGACGATAAACAGTTATAGGGACGATAAACAGTTATAGGGACGATAAACAGTTATAACACGGTTATAGGGACGACAAACAGTTATAGGGACGATAAACAGTTATACAGGGACGACAAACAGTTATAGGGACGATAAACAGTTATAGGGACGACAAACAGTTAAGGACGGGTTATAGGGACGATAAACAGTTATAGGGACGATAAACAGTTAAACAGTTATAGGGACGAAACAGTTATAGGGACGACAAACAGTTATAGGGACGATAAACAGTTACAGGGACGACAAACAGTTATAGGGACGATAAACATTTATAGGGACGATAAACAGTTATAGGGACGACAAACAGTTATAGGGACGATAAACAGTTATAGGGACGATAAACAGTTATAGGGACGATAACAGTTACAGGACGACAGGGACGACAAACAGTTATAGGGACGACAAACAGTTATAGGGACGACAAACGGTTATAGGGACGACAAACAGTTATAGGGACGACAAACAGTTATAGGGACGACAAACAGTTATAGGGACGATAAACAGTTACAGGGACGACAAACAGTTATAGGGACGATAAACAGTTATAGGGACGACAAACAGTTACAGGGACGACAAACAGTTATAGGGACGACAAACAGTTATAGGGACGACAAACAGTTATAGGGACGACAAACAGTTATAGGGACGACAAACAGTTACAGGGACGACAAATAGTTATAGGGACGACAAATAGTTATAGGGACGACAAACAGTTATAGGGACGACAAACAGTTACAGGGACGACAAACAGTTATAGGGACGACAAACAGTTATAGTGACGACAAACAGTTATGGACGACAAAGCAGTTATAGGGACGACAAACGGTTATAGGGACGACAAACAGTTATAGGGATGACCAAACAGTTGCAGGGGACGACAAACAGTTATAGGGACGACAAACAGTTATAGGGACGACAAACGGATTTATAGAACGAAACAGTTATAGGGACGACAAACAGTTACAGGGACGACAAATAGTTATTACGGGACGACAAATAGTTATGAGGGACGACAGAAACAGTTATAGGGACGACAAACGGTTATGGGACGTGAAACAGTTATAGGGACGACAAACGGTTATAGGGACGACAAACGGATTTTTAAAGGACGACAAGAAACAGTTATAGGGACGGTAAACAGTTACAGGGACGACAAACAGTTATAGGGACGATAAACAGTTATAGGGACGATAAACAGTTACAGGGACGACAAACAGTTATAGGGACGACAAAC
>NW_024754389.1:12500-14140 GCF_018991925.1 Homarus americanus | reverse complement strand
TACTACAAGTGTCATCAGAGAACTAGAAGTGTCACTACAGAAGTAAAAATTGTCTCTTAAGTTGGAGTTAGAAATAGAGACCTTAAGCCACAAACGTAGACCTAAAGCTACAGTTAGAGCTATAACCACAGTTTCAGACCTAAAGCTACAATTAGAGATCGAAAGCTACACTTAGCGACCTAAAGCTACAGTTAGAGACCAAAAGCTACAGTTCGAGACCAAAAGCTACAGTTAGAGACCTAACAGTTTGAGACCTAAAGTTACATATAGAGACCAAAAGCTACAGTTAGAAACCTAAAACTATAGTTAGAAACCAATAGCTACAGATAGAGACCTAAACTACAGTTATAGACCAAAAGCTACAGTTAGAGACCTAAAGCTATAGTTAGAAACCGAAGGCTACAGTTAAGAACATAAGAACATAAGAATGGAGGAAACTGCTGTGGGCCTATTGGCCCATACTGGGCAGTCCCGTTTAGCTTGTACACCCAACCCCTATTGCTCATATATCCATCCAACCTATGTTTGAAGCTATCCAGCGTATTCGAGTCAATAATGATGTTTGGTAACTTGTTCCACTCATCCACTACTCTATTTCCAAACCAATGTTTACCTATTTAGCGCCTAAATCTAAATTTGTCTAATTTAAAACCATTGTTACGAGTTCGCTCCTGGTTGGATAGTTTGAGTACCTTTGTTATGTCCCCTTAGCTTAGCCCTGACTTCCATTTATACACCTCGATCATATCGCCCCTCACTCTACGTCTCTCGGGGGAGTGCAAATTAAGATACTTTAACCTGTCTCTATACTCGAGGTTCCTAATGCCCGGGATTAGTCTTGTCATTCTCCTCTGAATTATTTCAAGGGATTCTATATCCATTCTGTAATACGGTGACCAGAATTGAACTGCGTAATCCAAGTGAGGTCTCACAAGCGCAAGGTATAGTTTCAGGATGACCTCGCTAGTTTTATAACTAACATTCCTTTGTATGAACCCAAGTACTTTATTAGCCTTGTTTTGAGCAATTACACATTATTTACTTGGCTTAAGATTCCTATTTATCATTACTCCTAAATATAAAGCTACAGTTCGAGACCTAAAGCTACAGTGTGCGACCAAAAGCTATAGTTAAAGACCTAAAGCTATAGTTAGAGACTAAAGCTACAACTGCAGAACAAGTCACAAACGTTAAAACTGTCAATAATAGAGAACAGCTAAAAATTTTGCAGCGATAAAGGAAGAGAAATGATAACAGGAAAACTGAAACTCAATAAACAGAGCTAAGGATGAAATATTATAAATAAAAGGATATATGAAACAATTACAGTAAGAATAAAAGACGATTGGAAATAAAGTAAAAACGATAACGAGTGAAAAAAAACGTACGAAACAAAGACGATGAAAACAAAAGATGGTAAAGTGAAAAATAAACGAAACAAAAAGACAACTTGAAAGAATAGAGAACGCAGCTACTAGTCAATTTTCACACATATATACTAAACATCTTCAACACATTTATTAGATATATACCTAAACGTAATAAGACATTTTCTAAACATTTACTAAGGAGTTTCGCTCCCTCTTGGTCGTTCTGAATAATTTAGTACAAGATATTAATTTCCAGGCAACTTGTCTTCC
>NW_024754389.1:0-10000 GCF_018991925.1 Homarus americanus | reverse complement strand
TCACACAGAGAGCCAGCTTATCCAGGGCCTGTGGAGAAAGAGAGGGAGGGGCTGCCACACAGAGAGCCATCCAGGGTCGTGGGAGGCAGAGGTGGGGTGGGGTCACACAGAGAGCCACATCCAGGTGGTGGGAGGAAGTAGAGGTGGGGGTCGTCAGCAGAGAGCCATTATCCAGGGGTCGGGACAGGCAGAGAGGTGGGAGGGGGTAGTCACACAGAGAGCCATTATCCAGGGTGGTGGAGAAGTAGAGGTGGAAGGGGGTCGTCACACAGAGAGCCATTATCCAGGGTCGTGGACAGGCAGAGGTGGGAGGGGGTAGTCACACAGAGAGCCATTATCCAGGGTCGTGGAGAGGCAAAGGTGGGAGGGGGTCGTCACACGGAGCCATGGTACAAGGTCGGGATGGAGGTACAACAATTACTCTCGTCTGGTCGTGATTAAAATGAAGGAGCAGCAACTAGTGAGGAGTGTTGGTGATCAGAGGAAGATGTGTTATGGTGGTGAGGAAAGGAATCTGTGGAGTGTGTGGGGGTGTGGTCGTGTTGGAGTGTGCGGGAGTGTGTGAAGGTTGTGGACGTGTTGGAGTGTGCGGGAGTGTGGGAAGGTGTGGAGTATGCGGGAGTGTGTGAAGGTTGTGGACGTGTTGGAGTGTAAAGTATGAACATAGCCTAACTTCACATAACCTAACCTCATATCACCTAACTTTATCGCAAGGGAAACACACGAAAAAAAAAAAGATACCACTGAGAAATACCCATTAATTTCAGGGGTTCCTACACTGACTTGACGGAAAAGACAACACTATTTTCTCACAGAATTAAGAAGGTGAAGACAAAAAAGACAAGATCAAGTAAATTACAGATGTTATCACCAAAAGAAGGAAGAGAGTAGAGGGAGAGGAGACCCTATATATCAAGAGTTACGGTTGAAGATTTTTAAAGAAAGTCAGAGATAATATAAGAGAACCGATGGCGAGAAAAATATATAATATCCATAGCGTATAATAGGAAAAAGAAGAGGAGACGGTTATTTAGGGAAATTTTTAGGAAACTAGGGAATATAAGAGAAGAAAATGAATGGTGTTTATGGGTAATGTGATGGGAAGGGAAGAGAAGAAACTAAGGAAAATAATGCTGATTTAATTATATTGGATATTAAAGCCGTGCATGGGCCTGGTTAACTTAGGTTATTCTTAAGAGTAGATAGGTTAAATTAAAGATAGGTGAGGAAAGGGTTAGGTTGTGGGTAGTTTGAATTAGGTTTGGGGGATATGTGAGATAAGTGTAAGTCAGTAATTAGGATAGGTTATGTTATGTTATGTTATGTTATGTTAGGGTAGGTTAGGTTAGGCTAGGTTAGGTTAGGTTATGTTAGGTTAGGTAAGGTTAGGTTAGATTAGGTTAGGTTATGTTATGTTATGTTAGGCTAGGTAAGGCTAGGTTAGGTAAGGTTAGGCTAGGTTAGGTTATGGCCTATTGACACTGGGGTGCATTTATGCTGGAGGTAGTATGCGCGTAGGTACAATTAGGTGATGTTATGTTAAGTAACTAGGGAGATTAGCTGAAGGTTAACCTGAGTTAGGTTAGGTTACATTATCTAGGTTTACCACACTAAGCAGGCCTTCGATTGACGCAAACATTTATATATGGAAGGTCCACATTTGATAAACATCTTGAAATGAATTACACCGACGCTTGAAAACTAACCTAACCTAACCATCCTAACCTAACTTAACCTAACCTAACCATCCAAACCTAACCTAACCTAACTTAACCTAACCTCGTACAGTACATGCAGTTCTTGAGCTTCCACACCGTAAGAGAGAACCCCCGTGCTGTACCCTATGGTTTATGAAGAACACAAAGACTGTATAATCGTGTACTGCCACTGTAGCCAACATAACTTCAACGTCATATATAGATTATCTTTATCTTTGACGAGAACATAATTCCATAGTACACTTAAACAGGCCTTTAGTTCACTCGGTAAGAGGTAAACTGTCTGAATAATTGAGTGACAGGATGAGTAAAATAAAACTGGAATGGACGTGAAAGGAAAGAGGTAACTGTCTGAATAATATGAGTGATTGGATGAGTAAAATAATTGGCCAAATACGTGAGAAGAAAAAGGTAACTGTAATTTGAGTGACTGGAAGAGTAAAATAGTAAAATAATTGACTGAATACGTGAGAGCAAAGGGTTAACTGTCTGAATAATATGAGTGACTAGATGAGTAAAATACCTGACTGTATACGTGAATAATCTGTCTGAATAATCTGAGTAACTGGATGAGGCCAAGAACTGATTGTATACGGGAGAGATAGAGTAACTGTCTGAATAATCTGAGTGACTGGATGAGTACAAGAACTGACTGAAAACGTGAGAAATAGAGGTAACTGTTGGAGTAAGTTAAGCGCGTGGTAAGACGTGTCTGTTGAGCTGAAGGGAAGCTGTCAGAAAAGTTTGGTAGGGTGTGTAATTAAGTGACTCTTGTGACGGGCTGATTGTGGCCAAACTGTTAACAGACGGAGGGAGGAGAAATAGTTTGTGTACATGAAAATGACTCTGGTGTAAATATTTCTTCGTAGTTAAGGAAGCACGTGACGATGATTGTAAGCAAGAGGATACAGACGCTAAATCTAACATACGAAAATACTGATAAAAGGGAAGAATATTGTAAGATTAACGTTAAATCCACACTACCATACGCATATTACACGATGCGGAAGATAAACACCCAGACGCTGAGTTTCAGTTCAGAGTCAGTACACAAGATCATGTTCTGATTAGAAGCGACCCAGCAGTCATACAGGATCTCCTCACCAATAGCATAGGGGGAATAACCATGGAACAATCATCCCAACCATCGAGCAAGAAAACCATCTTAATCATAGGGCTCGACCAGTACCAGACCCCTACACTACTAGAAGCTCATCCCTACATCAGAAGGACGAAGCGACTCAGGGGCAAGAACGCAGTCATTGCAGACTGGGTTGGCTCGGAAGACCCACCCAAGACCATTCGAGTCCGTGGTGCCTATCGGACTCTGAAGGTAACTCTCTATCAGCCCCCTACCCGGAGGTGTTACTATTGTCAGCACTGGGGCCATATGGCCCGATTATGCCCCTCGACTAAGCCGTGGTGTGGTCTCTGCTCAAGACAACATGCAACACAGGCTTGCAGAGATACAGTTGCTCAAGGGGGTGTTATTCAACAGAAGTGTATTAACTGCAAAACAGTTGGAGTTCCTGTATGGCACCCTGACTGTCCCAGAGCTCCTACGCCCCTTCAGCGCCCAGACCCGCCACCCAGGCAGGTCTCAAGAAACACTACTGCTGCTAGGGTACTCTCTACGGCCAACCCCTGGCCCACCCTCCCCACCAAAGCTCCAGGATCATCACGAGCAGTCATCGAGGGATCAGCATGGGGCAATACAGACGTACCGACACAAGAGGTAGCTGCCAACACACCCGTGAACACGCACAAAGTGAAGAGATCAATGATTTGAAAAATTAAATTAAAGAACTCAAAGCTCAAACTGATATGTTAAAGAGCCTCTGTGATACACTACAGAAAAAGAACACCACCAACACAGTGCAGCAGCTATGGAAAGATTACAGTCAAACTGAAGACATACAGATGTCAATACCAGATGTGGAAACTCAAGACCCACCAGGAACCAGTGCCCACGCAGAGGAAAATAGTGATACTGATAACAGTTCTACTGATGCCTCTGTGGACATGGTCAGTGAAGATGAACAAACACAAACAGAAAATGGTGGTGATGTCGAGTGTAACCGAAGTGTGTTGTTGTCTGCCACTGAAATACAACAATTGTTGAGCAGTACATGCTCCAGAAATGTTTCAAAAAGGTTAAATGGCCTACTGCCTGCCGAAGGGACAGGCAGCGTAGAAAAAAATATCATACGGTGCCTTTTGCTTCTTTCCAAATACATTTCATAATGGCCAGTGTTAATACCAGACAAAGATACAGAGCGGTGAAGGTGATGAGTTGGAACATCTCATCCCTTAGAAAACGATACCCTGACCTACACCACAAAGTTGTGACTGAGGACATCGATATTGTGTGTCTGCAGGAGTGTCTCACACCTAATGGTAAGCCCCCACCCAGTCTGCCCAATTATGTGTATTATGATCCTAGTTCTACTCACACATGTTTGATGTATGTTAAGAAGTCACTCCCGCATGTACCTCTTGTATCCAAAAAGACTACCAACCTTCAGTACCATGGGATCACTATCCACCTGGGCAACTCCACACTCAACGTGCTAAACGCCTATGCTCCCTCAGATCAGCTTCAGTACACAGATCTCCCAGACTTCTTACACACTGAGCCCACTGTCCTGATGGGTGACCTGAATACTAGACACAAGAAATTAGGTGACTCCACCACTAACACCAATGGTAGGAGACTTATCTCACTTCTCAGCGCATATGAAGATGTTCAAATTATAGATAATAATGAACCAACACACATCTATGGCGGGGGTCTAGACAAATGTATTGGCTTTAATCTATCATACACAACTCATAGCTCTGATGTTGTCACTGATCTTATGTCTGACCACAGCCCAATCCAAGCTAGTATACATGTAGCCAATGACACCCCCACTGGTGGTAAACTCAACAGACGTAGAATCACAGTCAAGCAAGAACATGAAAGCCAGTTCATAGACTTCATCCATGACTGGTACAAGGACTACAAGCCTGACAACTACCAAAGTTTCCATGACGATCTGATAGATAGGACTTATGCATACTTCACCAACAATGCCTCCACCAAAAAAAGGAGAAAACGTGGTCAGCATAATGGGAACAGGCAACAGCAGTGCTATAATGACCCTGAGCTGAAAAAACTCAGGGCTAGGGTCAGGAGGGTGGGTAAGGGTTACAGACAAATTAGAACACCTCAAATGTTACAATTGTATCAAGCTTCCCTTGCTGCTGTCAGGGAACGTGTAAACGAACTCAGACAAAATGCATGGGAGACATATGTCAACAGCCTGAACCAACACACATCCCTCAGCAAAGCCTGGAAAGACATAAACATAATCAGAGGTAAAAACAGAAGACACGTCTCCCATCCAAACCCTCTGCAAAAGTCGAATGAGCTAATAACAAAGTGGGCTCATGTGTCTAGCTATGACATGTTACCAACTAGGACTCGGGGACTCCTTGATGCGAAGTCTGTAGAGAGAAGTAATCTTATTAACTTTATGCTGGGCAAACAGCACGATGAGTGTGATGTTCCATATACTGAGTGGGAGCATGACGCCGCCCTCTCCAGTGATAGGTCTACTTGCCTGGAGAGGACGGAGTCACCTACAACATCGTTAGACTACTAAGGCGTGTGCCGGGCAATCCATTATTAGTATTGTACAATATGAGTCATGCCGAGGGCCAACTACCCACATCATGGACCAGCAGTATTGTTGTACCAATAGCGAAACCAGGACAGCCTGATGCTTTTCGTCCCATATCACTAACCAGCTGCCTGTGGTTACCTAACCAACAGAAGGGCTGCTGCACTGTTTCAGGGTTACAAAAGTGAAGTTAAAGATATGCAACTTGGTACCCCTCAAGGTGGAGTACTTAGCCCCACTTTGTTCAATGTTCTTATGAATGCATTATTAAATTTAATACCAGACAACCCCAGCAATATCTCAATCAGCTATGCTGGTGATATTCTTATACATACTAAAACTCATCGTGAAATGCAAACCACCCTGAACCATGTATACGCAGCCTGTGAGAACCTCGGTCTTATTATCTCCACTGAGAAAACTAAAGTGTTCAACAAACAAGCTGGTAACCGCAAACGCGGCCCCGCCAAGTTCAAGATAGGTAACAACACTATTGACTATGTTTCTTCTTTTAAATATCTTGGTGTTTCCGTCCCTTGTACCCTACCTGCCATACAACAGCTAACCCGCCAATGTACTGACAGACTGAGACCTCTTAGAAGTGTAGCGGGGTACAGCCCGCTGTATGGTGCTGATATTAGAATTGTTAAAACAATGTACCTAGGCTATATAAGATCTCTGATAGATTACCACGCACCAGCCCTGGTCCTTCGTGACAGGAAAGGCTTTGACAAGCTCGAGAAAATGCAAAGTAAAGCCCTCAGAATTATCCTAGGATGTCCCATGAGCACTAAAGTACTTAATATGAGGAAAGAACTAGGTATACCCAGTGTTAAAGATAGAGTAATTGAAGTCAACCTCATGATAGCCCTGAGGCTTCTGCGTGGTGATCCTGATAACATTGTTTACTTAAAATTGCTAGAATGTATGAACCATGGGACTGCTGAGTCTAAATGGATCCAAACTACAGCTACACATATGAAGATATTTGGACTAGACCACCTGTACAAAGTTGAGACACAACAGCGCTTCCTGCCACCCTGGCGGACAGTTCCCTTCGATATCACAATACCGACATATCCGCCTAAAAAATTAATTATACAAAGCATTTATCTCCAACACACTGCCAAATTGAGAGCTCTTGAACACATACACACTCTACAGACTGATGATAATATCACACAGGCCATCTCCACTGATGGATCTCTTAACACCGTCTGTGGGAGGGCTGGAAGTGCTATTGTTGTGACTCAACCTAACGGTAATATAATTAAGAAAGGAGTTAGAATTAACAACTGGGCATCCGCTCTACAAACTGAATTAGTTGCCATACTCACAGCTATTAAATTCATTGAAACCACTGTCACTGAAAGTCTCATCATCACTGACTCTCTATCTTCACTACTTGCCCTTGGCACCCTCAACTCAAGTTGTCACGCTCTTGTCTCTGAAGCCAGACACAAATATGCGTACCTTGTTGACCGGGGTGTCAAGGTCAAACTGTTGTGGATCCCCTCTCACATAGGCCTCATAAAACATGACAGAGTTGGTGCCCTCGCCAAACTCGCGTCTAACAAAGACACCGTTGAATACAATTTGGGTCTGTCGAAAAGAACCCTTAAAACTGTAATTAGGAAAGAACTTATTGATGAGTTTGACGCAAGTAGACTAGTGCAAACAGGCACTAGTCGATCCATAGTTTACCATGATGAGATGTATCAAGTGAAACATGTATATGGAGCAAGTAACAAGATCACTAGATTAAAAGATGTTATTACCGCTAGATTAAGATTAGGATATATGTACCTCTGGCAGTATGTTCCTCAAGCAGATGTGAACAAGACTAAATGTAAAGTGTGTGGCCAGACATATGGCCACACACTTGAACACTACGTCCTCGACTGTGTGAAGATAGAACCTTTTAGGGACAGGTCCAAGCACACTGTGTGTGAAATGGCACAACACTTCATCTCTAATGGCAAGATAGCCGACATATTAAGATTGTATCCACTTTTTTGCACTTAGTAACTATATCAGTTCTCGTGTACAGAACCAAATACACAATGTGCTTGAATACTTCTCACGTAAATGTGAATAACAAAGTGTGAGGCCAGACATACTGCCTCACACGCCTGTACTCACGCATTTGGGAATAAGTTACCTTTTATGTATAGAACTAAACAAATAATGTAATTGAAATACTGTGTAACATTCAGTGCCATAATATCCTGACAACGGGGGTTAATTATTATGACCCGTTGTAAACTCTACTCTGTAATCCTTTTGCGCTACCGCTCACAGGATGAGTGTGGGGTGCACAATAAAGTAGCCGCTGTAAGCGGCAAAATCAATCAATCATAAAAAACCTCTTTTTACATTTTATGTAACATCATAAAATATTGACGTTAGATATAATATGGAATAATAACTTATGAAATAATTACTGACACCTTAAGAATAGAGAAAATAAGATATATAAAAAATCTTGAAGAATAATTTGCCAAAATAAAAATACAATAATAAAAAATATCAATATACCTAAATATAAAATATAACCAGTAAACAGAAATTAAAAACAAATGTAGATTTAGAAATAAAACAAAAAATCCTAACAAGTATAAAAAAGAATTATAATAAAAAAGGAAAAAAAATAAAGCCGAAAACAAAAGGTAAATAGAAACTATGAACTAGAAAAAAAGACAAAAATAACAAAGTATACAAAAACTATTAACAAATATACAAAAAAGAGAAAACCTAACAATTATAACAATATTCGTAACAAAAAAAGAAACACAACAGCAAAAAATAAACATAATCCGTATATAGTAATAATGGTATTATTGCATTTTCACACCTCACATTCCTACCACTAATCTATTATCATATGCGAATAAGACGTATAATTATAAGATAATTTTCATCTATTACATTACCGTCGCAAATGTATAATAACGGAGATAGCGTACCCAAAATTTTCTCTATTTTCTTCCATTAATCTTCCGCCATTATCATTTACCTCACCTCCCACACTGCGTGTCTCCTTCATAAATCATCACGCGCATGCGTTCCCGTACACGTCACGCCGCCAATCAGAAGCGTTTTTGGGGGACAACCAATTAAAATGATTTTTGGTTTAATTCGCGGTATTTTTGGCCCAATCAACTTCGATTTTTATTTTGGATCTCTCATATTTCCAAATTCATATTCATTTCCGACCGTGGAAGTCTGTGATGGGTGTCACTTGAATTATATGGAGCTGATTGCGAGGTTTTGGGGAAAAAACGAAGAAACTCTAGTATTGTTTCGATCGCATGGTGTTCTCCCGACCTCAGTAAAGTGTCTTCATCACTTCTTGGAAGAAGCTGCCCGCCTATACCCCCAGTTAAGCGAGAATCAGCGTCAGCAACCTGTAAGAATCTCAGAATCCAACGACGAACAAGAACCAGGCCAATCAGGTAAGAAATAGGTGATTCCATCATATGGTGAGAGTCAGTTAGGTTAGGTTTATGTTTTTCTAGTGTTTTTTGGTGTATCTTGTATTCGCTTAGCCATTTTTTTTTTTCGGAAAACGTCCCACAAAAAAAAATCGATAAAAAAAGGCCAATTTCCGACGGAAATGAAGGTCATATTCGGTCTAAACACACACAAATACACTAGAAAAATATATTTTTTGACTTTGTAACAGAGTGGGGTGCGCTTATGCAAATTTACCATAATAATTCCTAACAAGGCAATAAAATAGATATCCAAGGACAAGGAAAGAAAAAACTAAAAAAAAAAATCTATATTAGAATTCCTAAGAAAACAAAAATATTAAGATATTAAAGAGAAAGTTAAATGAATAACTCGGGAAAAAATGTAGTGTGGAGTCTCACCTGGCAACACGTGTAGTGTGGAATCTCACTTGGCAACACGTGTAGTGTGGAGTCTCACCTGGCAACACGTGTAGTGTGGAGTCTCACCTGGCAACAAGTGAAGTGTGGAGTCTCACCTGGCAAACGGTAGTGTGGAGTTTCACTGGCAAAACGTGTAGTGTGGAGTCTCACCTGGCAACACGTGTAGTGTGGAACTCACTGGCAACACGTGTAGTGTGGAGTCTCACCTGGCAACACGTGTAGTGTGGAGTCTCACCTGGCAACAAGTGAAGTGTGGAGTCTCACCTGGCAACACGTGTAGTGTGGAGTTTCACTTGGCAAAACGTGTAGTGTGGAGTCTCACCTGGCAACACGTGTAGTGTGGAGCCTCACCTTGCAACACATGTAGTGTGGAGTCTCACCTGGCAACACATGTAGTGTGGAGTCTCACTTGGCAACATGTGTAGTAGTGATGTAGTGTGGAGTCTCACCTGGCAACACTTGTAGTGTGGAGCCTCACCTGGCAACATGCGTAGTGTGGAGTCTCACCTGGCAACACGTGTAGTGTGGAGCCTCACCTCGCAACATGTGTAGTGTGGAATCTCACCTAGCAGCACGTGTTATGTAAAGCCTCACCTTGCAACATTTGTAGTGTAGAGCCTCACCTGGCAACACGTATAGTGTGGAGCCTCACCTGGCAACACATGTAATGCAATGCCTCACCTGGCAACACGTGCAGTGTGATGCCTCACCTGGCAACACG
>NW_024754388.1:0-32780 GCF_018991925.1 Homarus americanus | reverse complement strand
TTATTTCTCACTTTTAATGTACATCTGAAACATGTTTGAGTTTTCGCCGGAATATTCTCGTTGAAATATGATCGTCTTTTACACACCAATACTTCATGAAATCTAGCGGCCGGTGGTTCCTGTAGCGAGCATGACACTGCCGGCTGACGTAGGTCTGAAGTCCAATTAAAATATCATATTATCTTAGTGTGTGAGGAATCTTAAATGAAGTGTGTTAATTTTCTGATCGACTAAGGCTTTTCAAGATGTTTTGGGGTTTGTTCTTCTCCCGAGAATTCCTGTGCAAGTTATGGCCCTCCCCTACCTGCTGAATAAAGACACTACTGTAATTTTCATAAAATCCATTACATTTAATTTCATTCTCCTTCAACAAAGGGGAGGCTATATATATATATATATATATATATATATATATATATATATATATATATATATATATATATATATATATATATATATATATATATATATATATATATATATAATACCTGTACTATAGTGGACATTCCTACAACCTAAATATACACGTCTAAGTCATGTTGGTCATTTATCAGTTGACAGTTGTATAAGAATTCAGTAGGTGTTACAATAAGCAACAAGTGTGGTGCAGGACAGTGTTCTGATAAACCATGCACAAGGCTCTCACATCCTTTTGCTTGTTTACATTGTTGAGGGGAGATGTGTGTTGTGGACAGCACTGTAAGGTACTGATGTGGGTGTTGAGAAAATATATTTTACTATATGCTGAAAAAAAGAAACTTTGGGTATTGAGATGCATAAATTAATCATTAAAATAATATAAATATAACTAATGTTCTTTAATGTACTAAATTATTGTACTAGCCACAGTAGTGTAAGAGTTTTTCATTGTATTTAACGCTTATGAGTTTAGCCTTTTGTTAATTGTTTATAATTACTCTTTTTTTTAACTGTATAAGAGCTCTACGGATATTTTTTATGACAATTTTATGATAGTAAGTTATATTTTAAATATAAAAGAGTAAGAAAGGCAGTGTAGGGGAATCTAAGAGAAAATCCCTTGTCTGATGCACAACACCAAATTGATTGGAAATATGTCTTCCAGTTTCCTGAATGGATTGTACATGTTGTGTCTAGTGTGTATATCACAGTACACCAGACTGATTGAATATTCTATCATGATGCATTTTGTGTGGCTTTGACAACTTAGGTCGTCATCTCTGACTGATCAGACAAATTGATGTGTTAATAGAATCTTCGCCAGTTTTATTAATATTCTCTGCATTTGAAATACAATGTCCAGGATTTTTTTGTTAATCCTTAATAAGGAATAGGGGATGGAATTTTAGCCCATTTTTATATTCTTGCTCAAGATTAATATTTAAGTGTCTCATGGGTTACTCTCATCAATATATTATCTGGAGTTAAATGACTGATAAAATATAAGAAATAAAGCTGGGCCCAATATGGAGCCTTGCGGTATCCTATACTTTATTCATCAAAATGCTGATAAACTGATACTGAAGTTCACAAGTTGTTGCCTTACTGAAGGTGAGATGATAAACCACCTGTGTAGTGTTTCTTGTTGATCTTAATGTAGTAATGTATTACTGATCTTCAACAGTTAAGGTCTTTAAGCGCATAATCTATAGGTTAGATCATGCACTACACATCGACAATTAAAGTTTAAGTTTAAGTACATATAAGATTGGTCAAGTTTGTACACTAACACACTTCTCCTGACGATGTAGGCTATATCTAACACCAGTAAGGGTACACGAGATTATTATTATTTTTTCATTTTACACTTGAATATGTCTGACACCTTTTTCATGATAATCTACTTCAATATTCCCAAATAAAAAACACCACATATCTTGTACAAATTGTACACATGTTCCATACCGTCTTGCGGCCTCTGGTTTCTGCACTCTGTCTGGACATTTACTGAACATTTCAGTTAGATGATATCCAGTTTACTCAAATTTCCTCTTGATGGCCGGGTACCTCTGAAATGGATGCATAAATGCCTGTACAGTATATTCATTTATACTGAAGCAAGCTATGTAGAGGCTAAATTTAGATGATAATTAACCAGAATCAGCTAAATATGCATACGATCATTATATCTCCATATTTTAAATATAGCTGGAACATATCTTTCGATTATTCGCGGTGATATTTCAATAATATAAACAATCGTAAATATTCTCACTCCATTAAGTCCAGCGGCCGCCTGTTTCCGTTCACGTAACACACATGACACTCACTGCCTCCTCAGGTACGACTTCCAATTAGAATATAATTTATATTTGTTTTAGGTTTTTCGTTTGATGTCCAAGTGACGTTAGACTGGGTGGGTTACATTTCCGGGTGTGCCAGGATCAGAGGGAAGCGTCGCTGCCACGAGAACTAACCTTAATAGGCTTCAAGACCAAAGCTGGTGAAGCGCAGTAACAACATTATAACGCCAAATAAAAGCCTTTAGGTTGGGTCATACAGTAATCATTAACAATTATAAGATATATTTCACCTATTGATGTTCATATAAAGTATTACTACACCTCGACAACTTAGGTCGTTAAGGGTGTATCCTAGTAAAGACAATAGCCATCAATAACTAAGATCAAACTACCAAATATAGGATTATCTGTGATTTGACATAAATTCTGAGTTATTAAATATCAGTTGTAAATTCGAATCTTCGTTTAGTTGTAATGCAAAGTATTTATTTTCATTATTTCTCTCAAATCACATGTAAGTCTGGGGCATCCTTCTAGTCTTATGTGTTTTTAATTAATTTTAAAATGTAAGTTATAAATATATCAAATAGTTAGATAGTATTAGCTGTTAATGTTTGAGAATTAGGTTCCATTAGCTGAAAGTGTAAGTGTGTGTGTGTGTGTGTAAGTGTGTGTGTGTGTGTGTGTGTGTGTGTGTGTGTGTGTGTGTGTGTGAATTAAGATTATCTTTGCTGGATGTGTTCGTGAATAAGGATTGTCTTAGCTGTAAATATATAAAGATTTGGATTGTGTCAGCTACCTGTACCCAACCCTCTCACATAGATAGCTGTAAATGTTTCTTCAGTATAATAGTTTTAGTTGAGAATACTGTATATTAATATCCTGACAAAATGAAATATCAATGTATAAAAATCCTTACTGTTGGCTATTTGAATCTCAGGTTGGATAATGCTAGTAGCTCTATAGTCCACAGTGCTAGTAGCTCTATAGTCTTCAGTGTTTAGGTAGGGTGTAAAGTTATCTAAAAATATCCCACCTTATATATAATCTCAGTGGTTTGGTTGAGTTAGTTGTACACCCCAATATTCTGATGATAATAACTATAGGTTTTAGTACTGGGGTAATATTACTTGTAAGTGCCTTGACGATTGAATGGTTAATATAAGTCAATGTTTCAATTTGTTAGCTGTAAATGTTGGATAATGTAAACTGTAAGTCCAAATATTCTGTGTAATTTATCAGTATTCAGATTAGATGTAAATCCCTGAATAGTTAGATATAATTAATATTAGCTGTAAATAAACTAATAAGATGCGTAGTGTAAAGTTACTTTGTAAATCTCTTAGTATTTTGATAATGTAGTGATTGCTGCAAATCCCCCCAAAATTTCATATTATGTTAGCTGTAAATATGTTTGTGTCCAGGTTATGTTAATTATAATTGCCTCCATATTTGGAATAGATTGTGTTAGCTGTAAAATGTTTAAGTACAGAGTTAACTAGAAATCCCAGTGTCATAAAATTGAATATGAGCTGTAAAATGTCTGACTGTTTACATTATTAGTTGTAAATCCCTCATAATATGGAATGTTTATGTTTGGAATCCTAACTGTAACTGCTTCAATATTTAGGTTGTGTTTGCTGTAAATCCAAATATTCTTATGACGTAAACTGTAAATGATTAAGTATACGTATCAAGTTAGTTATTAAAAGCTCAATATTTGAATTGTGTTAGCTGTGATTTCAAATATTCTGGTAGGTTTTAGCTGTATCTCTCAGTACAGGTTTTTGTATATGGCTAAAAACATCTGAATACTGTATTTGGATTGTGTTTGCTGTAAAATATTTCAGTATTTAGACAGTTCCAGGTACAGTATACGTCGTCTCATGAATTCCATCATATTAGCCATAAATGTCTCTGTAATTATACATTATATCTTACAGTAGAATAAGTAGTGTAATGTGATCAGATCCTTCACGTGTCAAAGGAAGGGTTTTCTTAAATAGTCGTTCGTGTTACTGTAAGCTTTTATGGTATTTTAAGATTTATATTGTATTTCCTTTATGTTTTGATTTGCTGAAGGCTTATACATGTCTTCTGAAGCGTCATGTATTACAACAAAATGCGATGAAAATTTCCCGATGTGAGTTCAGGTTCGACACCGAAGTACTGTATGTTACTTTCTTTGTATTTAAATATAATTCTTAAATCTAACTTGCCGAATTTAGATATGCTGATAAAAGGTGGTATTTTGGGTGATGTATTGTCACCAGGTAATACATATTTAGCATTAGTCCCAAAGATCAACACAACCAGTTTGTTATTGTCTGGTTTTCCTTGATACAATTTGTGAACAATTTTTCATACAGTCCCTCACAGTCCATATTTATCCGATAATTTGAATTATATATGTTTGTAAAGAACTTATTTAGTGATGGTCTATGCGAGCACACCCTCTAAATGGACAGATAAATATATTGTGATTTAATAAGTGCATAACTTTGTGGGATGATTTGTGGTAAAAAAATATTCACAATGTTAGTTACTAGCTGTATTTAGTATTAGTTTTATGTTAACCGTACATGTCATAATATAAGTATAATATTTACTTCTACTGACATAAAGTGTGGTTACTTTTAACCTTTACTAATATGGCATTTGCAATAGTAAATGTTGTAAGTATTAAAAAATTACATCTTTCATTGTGTTGAATAGTGAATATTATACATACGGTAGCTAGCCATTTTTCTTTGCCTGTGAATTACTTTATATCGAGACCATAATAAAGCATGCAACCTTGGTGCAGTTTAAGTATACAGTACATAGCATTGACATTGGTTTGGAAAAGTTGCCTGTTAAATGTAATCTATGTTTTCCATCTGCTAAGTCAGGTATAATTAAAAGAGAAAAACTGAAGAAATGGAGCCATGATACGAATTTGGTGATGTCTCGATCCTACTGAGTGTGAGAGAACAAAGTTAGTAAGGTCGATATTTTTCAATATTAGCTGTGCCATAAACTGCGATAGTTGGATCGAAACTACTGATGGTACTAGTCAGGACGCAACACTTATACCACTAGTGTGACAAAACTAGCGATCCTGCTAGTTAGCTGGAAACTACTGATGCTAGATGGATCGAGACGGACAGCTCTGTAAGGCTGTTAAATTTTCTACAGTATTTCTTCACCTGTGAGACTTTCCCTCTTGTACAGGTATGTCGAGTTACTGTGACTGTCAACACATTGTCACTAATAACATAGTGTCTAGGATATGGGTAATCTTAAGGGTAGGTATGTGTTAATGCTCACACCCGTGAATTATGTCACTAGGAAGGATGCGTCCACACTTACAACCTGTAATTCCCAGCTTCTGTGAGAAGCCTTTTGTCTCCCTGTAAGCTTTGTGCAGAAATAAAGGGCTAACCGGATAATGACGTTTTAAAAACCTAACGTATGGTAATCACAGTAACGAGGTTTCTTCAAACAGAACATTAATTATCCAGGTATAGTTCAGTATGAAACTGGAGTTATGAGGATTTTTTTTTTGCGTATTTCTTCTTATTGTGTCAGCCACAGCCTGTCAAAGAGTTTATTTTCTAATTTTTATTTTTTTTGTACAGTATAGTATAGAATCAGGCTCTGTGTTCTATGCATGAGAATACCTTAGTTGTTAAAACATGTTAATACCTTTACCGATAACTTTCCTTGTCGCTTTCTGCTCGTTCCTTGTATAATTCTCTCCCATTGTTTCCCCCATTCTTGAGATGTCTGTTTCCCCATGACTCACTAGAAGTGAGAGTGGGGTAAGGCTCTTAATATACAGTATACATATTTCAGTTTATAAACACTGCATGTAATAAACACCCTCTCGGTACCGAGCAAATTAAAGGACAAGAAGCAAGACATAATGAAGGTTGTAGTAAATTGTCTGAGGTTTCAATGACACACCTTTGTACAAATCATGACAGGTTATATGAAATTATCTTCATTAATACAGGTAAACAATAATCACCTTTGAGTACCGGGTACCGAACCCAGACCACCACTAAAAGCTTCCACATTTTAACTATCGTGGTTCAGTGGATAAGCTTCCTGCCTTCGTGGTGGTCTGGGTTCGGTACCCGGCACTCAGAGGTGATTATTGTTTACATTGATTTACCTGTGTGTAATATAGTTTCTGAAATACCTTTATCAATACAGGTGTTTAAACATCATGGAACAGCTCAGGGTCCAGATTCCTGGAGGTTGCTTGGTAGCTGAAGCTGTTAGAATGTACACAAAAAATAACGTCCAAAATACCACTAAAACTAACACTCGGACTATCTTGACCAAGTAGGAGACATGCTTTACGCACTCCACAGAATCTTTGCAAAGATTCTGGACTTCAATTTTGTCTCATGAATGTATCTAAGTGAACATATCTTTAAGGTAGAGTTTCATAATAATTCCACAGTTGTTTTTGGGTGCTATATTTGTGCTTTGGCCGAAGTGAACCAGTTAGGTGCATTCTTACTTCAGTTACCTGACGCATTTACCGTAACCAACCTCAAATACTCTAGATCCAGTTTTAAGAGCAACTAAGGCAACACAGTGAATGTAACAAGTTTCATCCACGAGAAGTATAATGTCGAATGTTATAATGAGGACGCCTATGTCTGGACATTCTTAAGTTAAACACGACAAAGCCTTAACCTGAAAAGCGAAGATTACTTGAGGCAGAACGACCAAGACCCACGCGTTAACCTACCCTCACGCAGTATGCAACAAGAGTATACCTTTTCTAAAAGCTAAAAGGATAATTTGTTTAAGACAAGATGTGAATTATATAATACCCTCCTTTAGTAATATTCTCGATATACTTTCATACATAAAGAAGCGATTTATCCATTGTCAGTTGAGTATGGTGTACCCTCATGCGGCATTAAGTTCTGCAGGATTTATCACAGAGAAACCAGATGTATTCCCAGTAAATTTGTATTATCGATGTCTTGTGTATGAACTAATGTAAAGCTCGTGCTGAGTAACCGTAGCTGTTCAAACATAGTAATACATTATAGGGCTTACCACAGTCAGATATAATACAAGTGATATAAAATTGGCATGATCCCAAATCGATTGTTGTGTTTCACTGCAACAGACGGGACCCCTTACAGATAGCTGTTGGGGACAATAAAATGTCATTAGGACCATAGGACACAATGAAAGTAAATACATAACTCGTTAAGTAGAGAATACAGAAGAAAACAACAGGGTGGTTCACAACAATGTTATACCATTCAATGAGAAATAGAAAAAAAACAACTTCGCATGTATTTTTATTTGTAATTATTTAAAATATGCAGTGAGGACTTCATGTTGTCTACAGGAAATTAAGGTATTGACTCAATACATTTACACACAAAATGATTCTCTTATTCACACTAATAATGTAACTTTGTTTTTGATATCCTATATATCACAATAATGCCTCAAACAACAGCTGGCCGCCTCACTTATGTTGACGACTTTAAAAAAGATTAGTTCCTCAAGACACGTTATCATTCTCCAGACATCCTTGACATTTCTCTTGGTGCAAATGAGGAATTTTCAAATCAGGGACTAAAAGTCATTTAATACCTATTTACTACAGTTGTGATATTCTTAGGAAGGGCGCAATAAGAAATAACAAGATGCTGGTTACATTATAACTGTCGGTGACCTATAACCTACAGACTGGCCTCGTATAAAAACTATATGTTCTGTGCATGAGACATCACTAATATAATTGATCTAGTCAACAATGTTTTTCTTGCGTATTTCTGTGCCTCAACTATTTAGGTATTTTAAATACTTAGAGTAAGGAAATTTATATACTGTACTGGGAAACAGTATTACGATTTAAGGAAAATTTGTGTTAACTTACCCTTAATTTAATTAATTAATCTGCACTGTACTGCGAAAGTTATAAATCTCACATCTCGCACATAGGGTTTTCTTAAGTGGGTGAATTTTAACCTTTACATTTTTTTTCTGAAACAAGTAAACTTCTAATTCATTTGCATCAACATCATGTGGTAACAAATGCACCATGGAACCAGGATAACAATGAAATATGATATCGATGTTCCTTTTATTAACATAGGATTATGTTTCAATGCTTTGACTTGCTACTAATTCACCGTAAGAGATAGAGATCACCTTACATATCAATTTCATCAAGTTATGTGAAGAAGAGGAACGGACATGCCTTAGCGTGACCAGAAGAGCAACCTTAGAAAAGATTCTTCTGACAGCATAGTGTGGTTGTCATAACATCCAGAGACTGATACTATGTGACTTACCAGAAATATAAACAGTATACAGACGAGCCGTGTTTATTAATGCCTTATAGAAGAGTTTGTAGATGACATAATATCTGACTATCACCATTGTTATTGTTTTTATAATTTGTTTTAACCTAATCACGTGAACTGGACGAATCCTATCCTAATTGAACGCTTCCTAATTTAAACATGACTAACTATGTTTTTTAGCCAAACTCGATCTAAGCGATTCTTAGCCAAACTGACCCATCCAACAGGACATATCCCACATTAGTTTAATCTAATTAGACACTTTTTAACCAAGCCTAGCCTAACTAAACCTTTCCTAACCGACCTACTTAACTGAACATAATTTTACTAGACGCTACCTGACCGAGTCAAACCTAGCTGAACCTTTTCTAACGTTCATCGATCATCTCCTTTTATAGACAAAGACTTGGAAGTTTCATAACTTTACGTTTAACTCTGCAGTTTTTATCGGAAGGCGTTTCGGCCTGAACATCTCTTGTAGCCAAGTAGACGTCTAAACAATCCACCTTACCTGTCCGTGTTACCCAAAGAACGTTTCGGTCTAAGCGTTTCTTATCTTATATGAACGTCTAATTTGTTATAGCTTAAGACATTCCGGCCCGAACTTTCCTTAATCCAGTCTGTCTACAGTAGGCCGTGGTGCGTGTAGCGGGCAGCGTCGGTCGTGTACAGTAGATCTCCGGTCCTCCGCCCTGAACACTGGCCTGTAGAGCTCATTACTGCACTATTGAGCGTCACAAGTAATCATGTGATTACTATTGAAGAAAAATTGTTAATCTGTACGTGATTTATTATTAGAGATATTCACGGTGGTTGTGGGTAAATATCAGACAAATTAGTTTTTAGAGATGTTTATTACAACCAAATTATATTATTAATGGTGCTGTAACTTAATCTATTTAATATATTGTTATGTCCAACCACGACATTTGTGAGTGAAACTATGATATCCAAGTAGGCATTATATGGAAGCATAATATTCTTATCTTTATTGTAGCCAGATGTTCATAAGGAGCAGAACATTTACATATGCTGTATATATATTCACTATATAAAACATTTATAAAAGGATAATAATAAAATCCTTATGCGCTTTCATTACGTGGAAGCCTTTATTTGGCTCTACCAAACATAAGTTGTAATTTGTGGACAGTGACCAGTTTAGTGTTGACCCTCAGGTTTCATTTTATGAGTTAATTACAGTTGGATATAATATAATATGCGATGTTAAAGTAGAGTTACTTAATTGTTTGAAAATATCCCCTGCGTAGTACAGCGTAATGTTATGTTTATAATGAAAAAACTATCACATTACAGTTACCGTGTAGACTCACAAATGAAAATATATAATACAGTAAGCATTGCAATATAGAAAGGTTTTGTATCATACAATATAATAGGTTGTAAAAGGAAACATTGGTTTAAAGGAAACTCCCAAATAAGATTTACTCTGTAAAAGGAAACATTGGTTTAAAGGAAACTCCCAAATAAGATTTACTCTGTGTTACGAACCCCTCCACCCCGCACTACGAACCACGCCATCTATTGTCCTGATCTACCTACCCACCACCACGAGCAACGCCATCTAGGGACGAGACACGTGTATGACTCGTCTTAGTTACCACTCCGAGGTTTCCCTTCTCCATATCCTGGGTTGCGTCACCTCCTCAAAGTCTTCTTTGTCAGCTCCAATTCGAGGAGAGAGCACTTGGCTCTGGGAAGTGACCACAGGATCATCTATCCTCTAAACCTACGGTGCAGTGACTACCTACTGTCTTCTACAATACTCAGCCTTACTCGTCAGCCATCTCAGCTCCTCACTTAAGTACATGTATCTTGTATTACCTCCCCCACGTCCACTTGCTTCAAAATTGTTTATGTTGTATTAATATGTATATACTGTTAATGTTTAGGTTAAGTTTGGTTAAGGGTAATTTATAAGCTGAATATTTTGTTAAGGGATTTATGGTACTCTATTATATACAACGAAAACTCGCATCCTTTGTCTACCCTTTTATAGTCCGATTGTCTTTGTTTTGTTTTTTTATTGTTGTTACCTGTTGGGATCTGGGTAGACGTATAACTATATTCTAAATCCCCAACTCGTAACAAATGGCGACCGTGACAGGATACGACCTTAAGTACCATATTCCTTCCTCCCTTGTTACTCAGCGTTAATTATTCCTCCCAGTCACTTCTGTTCACAATTGCTTTACGGTAGTTTAAAGTTTCCTTCATATGTGTGTGCATATATTGGCATTATCGTATAGTAAGAGTGACAGACGTAGGATATTAGGTTCCAAGTGTCATAAGGCTTACCTGTTATTACACGTGGCAGTCGTGTAGTAAGTCTTATCGAGTGTTGGGAAGAATCCGGATCTGTTTAATGCCGTACCCTCACTCCAGAGTAGGTTGTTCCATAGTCACTAGTTTACGGTGAAGTGATATCTTGGGACGCCACGCTCTACCAGGACCCCATAATTATAAAGCCTCAATTATTGTTCTTCTCATTATCTCATTCAGGGTCAATTATACCATTTATCAGGGTTGTTAATCCGGATCTTTATATTAATGCCGTAATACGCCCTACCTCTTTCAAGTATATCAGGGTTGTTAATCCGGATCTTTATATTTATGCCGTAATACGCCCTACCTCTTTCAAGTCTCTTATCCTTATCTAAGGATCTTCTCAGAAGAACAATAATCATAAGTGTAATTTCCCTAGGTATAACTTAGTTAGTTTTCGGGACTTTCTGGTTATCCACTGCCGTGATATTTTCTAGGGTTATCCACTTATCTTATCTTTGGACCATTAGTTAATTTATCCTATTTTTCTTAACAATGGCCACCTCAGGTTTTCCTTCCGTAGCTAAATTACGTGTTAATATCCTGAAGAAAGAATGGAAAGAAATAGCCAACTATTAAAATATCCCATTTTCACAGCAACTGACTAAAGAAATGTTAAAAAATCATGTGATTGAAGTGTTGGTTCAACAAGAAGTTTTAAAAGAATCCGCTGTTGACAGATTAACGCCCATGTCCAAGAAACTTCAACCACTATCCACCACCCCTCCTCACTCAGAAGTTGCGTCAGGTCTGGCTAGCCCTCAAGAAAAAACACAACGAATAGACGCCTTGGAACTAGAACGAGCTAGGTTCGAGTTCCAAATCAAAATGAAAGAACTCGAGTTGGAACAGGCCAAGTTGGAGCAGCAGGCCAAGTTGGAGCCTGAAGAAAGGTCGGAACGGGCCAAGTTGGAGCAGGAGGTTAGACTGAAAGAACTACAGGTAAGAGAGATAGAAGTCACCTTAACATCGGAGTTTAGATCAAAAGAAGTGGCATTAAGAGAGAAACTAGCTGCTTTTAACCCTGCTACTGCTTCTTCCCTTGTTCCCGGGTTTGATGAATCTGATATGGACGGGTCATTTAGGACTTTTGAGAAAATAGCCGGGAAGAATGAGTGGCCAAAGGACCAGTGGGTGTCAGTGTTAGTTCCTAAATTATATGGTAAGGCTCGTAGAGTTTATAACTGTTTAGACCAGACTGATGACTATGATAACGTAAAAAAAGAATATCCTCACCTCTTATGCTATCACGCCAGATGGATACCGGCAGAAGTTTGTAACCAACCAAACCATTTTCCCACACCTTTTGTTGAGTTTGCCCAAGCAGTGCTGTATGAAGAAGTGGTTAGAGGTTACAGAGACCTCCACATTTGCAGGATTTGTTAAATTTGGTAGTCCTGGAGGAGGGAAGAGCAAGATACCATTTCACATCTTGGAAGCATGTGGAGGGAGCGGAGGTTAATTTAGGCGTGCTGCTGAGCTGGCTGATGCGTACGCTTTGTTGGTGGAGTCATCAAGCAGTAGAGAACGTGGTACTTCCCTGACATGTTAGGTCCTCCTCTGATGATAACCTGAACGTGGAGTGTAGGTCGAAAGGTCCCACACCTACTCCCCGATGCAAACCAGCCATTTGTTCCACTGTAAAAACCCAGGCCATACGATCCAGAATTGTAAACACCCAAAGTGTCGAATTGCTAAAAGTAGTTCCCTGGATCCCAAATCCAAACCAATAGCAAACACCAATGTGGAAAGGCCCCATCAGGATCTCTTTTCTTCATTCACCTTTGAGGGAAAATTTTCAATCATGGAGGGGTCTCGTTCTTTCCCTATTCGTATACTACGTGATACGGGCGCAGCACAATCTATCCTCCTGTTTAACGTCATTCCTGATATATCTACCGCATTTACTAATGAGTGTTCTAATTTCGGATCTCTCATCCCATTCTTCCTATCCTTTAGCTAAAGTGCACCTCCAATGTCCCTTGATTACTGGGGAAGTGCAAATAGCCATAAGGAAAGACCCAATGCCTGTGTGCGGCATTCATTTATTATTGGGTAATGACTTGGTAGGAGATCTAGTGGTTCCTAACATAAAGACAGTCGACTCTCCCTTGCCTGTCAACTCCACCACTGACCTTAAAGAAACTATTCCTCATCTTTTCCCATCTTGTGCTGTCACCCGGTCACAGAGTGTGCGAAGTGGGCCCTCTTCATCTGAAACCACCTCCAATATCTTACTACCCACAGACAATCTGTACAATAAGACCATTAGTAGGGATGAGCTCATTACAGCCCAACAATCTGATCCATCTTTGTTCAAACAGGTGATGAAAGACCCCAGTGTGGACCATTGTACATCTTCGGCTTACCACCCACCGTCCCAGGGTTGCTTGGAACGGTTCCATCAAACTTTCAAATCAATGCTCAAAAAATACTGTATAGAACACCAAAAGGAATGGGATGAAAGCATAGACTTGTTACTCTTTGCCATCAGGGAATGTCCCCAGGAGTCATTGGGTTTCTCCCGTTCGAGTTACTTATATGGGAGACAAATAAGGGGACCCCTTAAAATAGTAAAGGAGCAGTGGTTTGACACTCCATCTATTAAGCTCGCAACAGTTTCCCCAATACATTGACACTTTAAGGGACAAATTAAATTGAAGTCCGAACCATTGCTCTCCGTCAAACTTAAAAAGTCCAAGAAAAATGGTGAAGTCCCAACTCAAATTAGTTAAAAAAGATCATTTTCTCCAGGTGACAAAGTGTTACTCTTTCACCATTCAGGCTCTCCCCTTAAAAAGCAAGTTTACTGGTCCCTATATAGTTGCTAATAAACTATCTCCTCAAATTATATAGTCCATACTCCTGATCGCAGAAAAGATTCACAACTTGTTCACATTAATCTCAAGGAAATCCTTACCATTCCAGCAGTCAGAGGAAGACATCCCAGAGGCTATAAGTCACCTTATTGCATACGGTTTTGCTCAGGCTGGAGCCGGAGACAGATGACATGGACCTATTGGAGAATTTAGACTTCCCTCTACCTAAAGAAAACCCTACTAACAGTCACATACTCAACAACTTGGATGAGTATTTTTCTGTTCTGAATCCATCTCCAGCAAAAGATCTCACTAAGTTATTATCAACATTTCCTAAAGTCACGTCAGACCTCCCAGGGTTTTGCAATATACTTAAACATGATATTAAGCTAATCTCTGATGATGTACAACCCATTAGGCAATCAGCCTATCGACTAAATCCACAAAAAAGAGAGATTATGAAAAAGGAGGTAGATTTTTTGTTAAAACATAACTTAGCTGAGCCTAGTACCTCCCCCTGGGCTTCACCTTGCCTTCTCATTCCAAAACCCGATGGCACTTTTCGTTTCTGTACCGATTATCGTAAAGTGAACCAGGTCACTGTCTCAGACTCCTATCCTTTACCTTTAATTGAAGATATAATAGACAGCATAGGCTGTGCCAAATTTATCAGTACGGTGGACTTATTGAAAGGATATCAAGTGGGACTCACGGATAGGGCCAAAATAATCTCGGCATTTATAACTCCATTTGGTCTTTTTCAATATTTGGTTATGGCGTTTGGCTTTTCTAATGCTCCGGCCACATTCCAGAGGGCCATCAACTTCCTAATTCAGGACTTCCAGGGTGGGACGTCTGCCTACCTGGGATGACCTGGTGGCGGTGTCGGACAGCTGGACGAACATCTGCGTGCGTTTGGAGATACTTGCTTGCACGACTGCAAGAGACTGGATTCACCATAAACCTGGCTAAACCTGTTTTTTACCGGGCCTCAGTGACTTACCTGGGACATATCGTTGGGCATGAGAAGTGGTGAATTCCAAGGACGCAAACGTTAGAGCCATCTTGTCCTTCCCCACCCAAGGACGAGGAAGGAACTCATGCGCTTCCTGGGAATGTGCGGCTACTACCGTCGGTTCTGCAGTAACTTCTCCAGCGTGGCCGGACCCCTCACAGACCTTACCAGTTCTGCGGTCCCTTACATCTGGAACCAGAGGTGCGACCAGTCTTTCCACTGCCTCAAAGCCTTCCTTGCCTCCAAGCCTGTAGTCCACCCCCCTGACTACACCTTGCCCTTCCATCTGCAAATCGACGCTAGTGGTGTCGGAGTTGGGGCTGTGCTCCTACAACCCGACCCAACCACTGATGTCCTTCACCCTGTGGCATACTACTCCGCCAAGTTGAAAAAACATCAGACCAACTACTCGACCATAGAGAAGGAGGCCCTGGCTCTGGTGTTGGCAATAAAGAAGTTTGAATGTTACCTCCAGTCTTGCCCACAAACAACCCTAGTCTTCACCGACCATAACCCACTCACGTTCATCCAAACCAACAAGACCTCCAACCAGCGAATCCTCCGCTGGGCTCTCCTCACCCAGCCCTATAATCTACAAGTCCGGCACATAAAGGGGGTCGATAACCTGATTGCAGACTCCTTATCCCGAGCTCCAGTGGAAATGCAGCAGCTACTCTCCAGACGCACCAGTTGATCACCTCCTTCGCGCCAGCGCTACGGAGGTCTTTGGAGGGGGGGTGTTACGAACCCCTCCACCCCGCACTACGAACCACGCCATCTATTGTCCTGATCTACCTACCCACCACCACGAGCAACGCCATCTAGGGACGAGACACGTGTATGACTCGTCTTAGTTACCACTCCGAGGTTTCCCTTCTCCATATCCTGGGTTGCGTCACCTCCTCAAAGTCTTCTTTGTCAGCTCCAATTCGAGGAGAGGGACTTGGCTCTGGGAAGTGACCACAGGATCATCTATCCTCTAAACCTACGTGCAGTGACTACCTACCGTCTTCTACAATACTCAGCCTTACTCGTCAGCCATCTCAGCTCCTCACTTAAGTACATGTATCTTGTATTACCTCCCCCACGTCCACTTGCTTCAAAATTGTTTATGTTGTATTAATATGTATATACTGTTAATGTTTAGGTTAAGTTTGGTTAAGGGTAATTTATAAGCTGAATATTTTGTTAAGGGATTTATGGTACTCTATTATATACAACGAAAACTCGCATCCTTTGTCTACCCTTTTATAGTCCGATTGTCTTTGTTTTTTTTTATTGTTGTTACCTGTTGGGATCTGGGTAGACGTATAACTATATTCTAAATCCCCAACTCGTAACAATAATAAAAGAGACTTAAGAGAAAGTAAAAAAAAAACACTAACATTCTACTAATCCAACATGACGTCATCAGTATACCTGAGGGATGGCGACCCCAGCCCACCAAGGCAAAGGATGAAGCTATTATTTATGAATATTCTGTAAATAATGTCAACAAAAAGTGAGAATGAGAGAATAAGAGAGAAAAAAACAAAAGAAAAATAAGCGTATGAATGGAATATGGAAGAGATTTACCTTTGAATTTACTAAGAAACAGAAAGTGTAAAAGTAAATTGATGTATATGGTAGATGAAAAGACAACAATGAATATATAGAAAGGAAAGAACACAATTTAAAAGTATATATTGTAGTATGTGAAATCATTATGTAACTTCCATAACAATATGTGTGATGCCTGTATTCAATTGTGTATATTTTAATTGATGTATGGAAAAAGCTGTGTGATGTGGACTATACAAACGCGCGCGCGCGTGTGTGTGTGTGTGTAAAACGATGAAAGAATATCCACAACAGAGACAAGGCAGAACAAAATCGATGCCAAAAAAAATTAAATAAAAACAATTTCATCCAATTACCCACTTTCTCCCCTTCGTTTTGGATGGAATTTTTTTATTTGCCAATTTTCTGGATCAATTTACCAAGGAAAATATTATTATATACTGGATTTGTTGAAGGGAGAGTCTGACCTCGATGTCGAATTCCAGGTCTGGGGTTTGTTTTCGGTAATGTCAAAGGTGAGGAAACAAGAACGGGAAGAAAGTGGTCTCGGTTCAGTGGTACAAGTCATCAGAATCCACTTTTGTTTGAGCAATTTTCTCTACTCAGTGATTCAGATTGAGGAGTACAAAGTGAGCCATTGATTTGGGTGTTTTTGAGGTTACATACATACATACATACATACATACATTACATACATATATCCTTAACCACCGTAGGGTCAAGACCTATCAGGCGCTGCTCCTACTGCTCCCCTTGGCCATGTTCGGCCCCATTCCCCAAGTCCCTCTCCCCGACCCATCCTCACCACCGGGATATCAACATAATCAAAAGTGACAATTTCGTTTTGGAAAGAAGTGGGATCAGTGTTGAACATTGATGAACAGTGTTTAAGCCAGTGAATTGAGCACTAGGCAGTAACGGTGAGAGCAGTGACCCACCAGTGAGATAAGCACCCCTGGGAACCATCCACTATCTTCTGACCAGGAGGTGTTAATCAGTCCACCCTGGGAATAACAGTGGGCCGGCTTTACACCTGACTACGAGATAACACAACACCACCCAGCAGAGAGTGAGGTACTGTGCCACCACCCGGTGTTTCCATAACCACGTGAGGTCCTTCATATTAACACCCGAGGACGAGTTACTGCACCACGTGAACACCACACCACCCGGTGTCTCCATGACCACAGAGGTCCTTCATGTCAATACCTACGGACGAGTCACTACACCACGTGGCCTACGTGACCTCACACAGTATACCAAGACACCAGCCCGGGCCATCAACTGTAAACTATAATAATTTGTATGTTCAATGCATGTTCCTTCTACTTTTAGTAACGAAAGCCTTTGTTAAACGACCCACACACCCCATGTCTTTGTATGTAATAAGTCATTTAGGTTTAAAGTATATTTTACAGCCTTAAGGCTGCAGAATTTTCTCAATAAACCGTTAATTATTATTATTATTATTATTATTATTATTACATACATACACACATACATGCATACATGCATACATACATACATACATACATACATACATACATACTCTCCCTCACTAGAGAACAATACTGACCATCATCCAGTATATAAAACAACAAAAGTAATCCTAACAAAGACAATAACGAACGACAATGTAAAAAATAATAAATAATAAATAATTCAAATATAATTAAAATAAAATATGATACAGTGATAATAATAAAATAAAACAATTAATTACTAAAAATAAAATAACAATATAAAATAAAAATACTATAATAAATAAAAAAAGAAAAACAAAAGTAAACATAAAACAGATAATAAGAAAACGTAAAATCAAGAAAAAAAGACGAAATAAATAAGATAAAAACAAAACAAATATAACCTCTATTATTTTTAGTGTACCTGAAGAAATTTATTAGAGAGAGAGAGAGAGAGAGAGAGACGTACGAATGGTTACATTAGATTACAATGAAGAGGCAGCTTAAGAACCTTCTCTTATAAGGTACGAGGGGGGGCGGGGGTGAGTTACAGCTATTTCCAGGGCTATAAAACACTGAGACGTGCTTATAATGGATCCGGTGGTGGCGGTGGCGGTGGTGGTGGTGGTGGTAGTGGTGAGTAGTAGTAGTGGTGGTGGTGTGAGGTGGTGGCCGGTGGTGGCGGTGGTGAGTTGATTGGTGGTGGTGGTGGTGGTAATTGATTGATTGGTGGTTGGTGGTGGTGGTGGTGGTAGTGGTGGTGGTGAAGTTGATTGATTGATTGGTGGTAGTGGTGGTGGTGGTGGTGTGGTGGTGGTAGTGGTTGATTGATTGGTGGTGTGGCGGTGGTTGGTGGGTTGGTGGTGGGTGGTGGTTGGTGGTGGTGATTGGTGGTGGTGGTGGTGGTGTTAGTGGTGGTTGGTTGATTGATTGAGATTGGTTGGTTGGTGGCGGTTGGTGGCGGCGATTGGTTGGTGGTGGCGATTGAGTTGATTGGTTGGGGTGGTTGGTTGGTGGAGTTGGTGAATTGGTGAATTAGTTGGTGGTGGTAATGGTGGTGGTTGATTGGCGGTGGCGGTGTGAAATTGAAAATTGGTGGTGGTGGTGGTGGTGGCGGTGGTGGCGGTGGTGGTGGTGGCGGTGGTGGTGGTGGTGGAGGTGGTGGTGATGGTGAGCTGGTATGGTGGTGGTGGTGGTGGTGATGGTAGTGGTGGTGAACGAAACTTCAGGAATGGGTGTAGACGGTAAGAAAGCAACCTAATTTATCTGGTGGGAGAGACGGGGGGATGGGGGGTGATGGGAGGGAAAAGAGGGGAGAGGGGAGAGGGAAAGGGTGGGGGGGGGGGAGAGAAGGCAAGAGGGAGGTCGGGGAGAGGGAAAAAATATCACCGTTTTAACGACGTTGCATGGCGGCAATTTGCGCCATATATTCGTTCCTGATTGTACTTCACACCCTCATCTTTCTCTCCCCTTCCTCCTCCTCCTCCTGAGGGATGGCCGTACCCTCCAGAGAGGAAAACTACCATATTTTTCCCCTGGGAGGTGAGGAGGAGGTTCCGGTCGTCTTGAGGTGATGAGTATTGTCTTAAGAGCCTTGTAAGATGCCACTTAACGGTGTGTATTAATTCTTCTTCGCCACTGTTTCATCCTCCGTCTCCTCCTCCTCCTTCTCCTTCATTTCTTTCTTCTCCTCTTCTTTTTTTATTATTACTCTTCCTGCTTATCTTTTCGTTCTTCCTGTCCCTTTTTCCTTATTTTCCAGTTCCTTTCCTCCTCCTTTTCATATTCTCCTCCATTTCTCCTTTTTATTCCGTCTCTTGCTTTTCCAAAACCTTATTTCATCTTTATTTAAATACTGTATTTTTTTTCCTTTCTGCTTCCCTTTTCTCCTCTATTTCCTCCTGTTTTTCTTCCTCCTTCTCTTAATCTTCTTCTAAATCTCATCAATCTCTTCTTCTACCTCCTCTTTCTCTAAATATTCCTCTCCACCATTTTCATCTCTTTCTCTCTCCTCCTAATCCGTTTCTTTCTATATTTCCTATTTTTAGCCTTTCTTTTAATCTTCCTCCTCCTCCTCCTCCTCCCCTGAGAAATGACCGTGTCGACCGGCAAAGAAAAACCGTCGTATTTTCACTCCCCCAAAAGTGAGAGGGAAGGAAGGGGGGGGGGAGGTGAGAGGGGGAGAGAGGGAGGGAGGGAGGGAGATACAGTTGAATGGAGAGAGAGAGGGGGGGATATAGGCGGGGAGAGAAGGAGGGGAGGGGGGAGATGGGTGAAGGTAGACGGGGAGGGAAAGAAGGAGACGAACTTACCCGACCTCGGATTAAAAAGGTATTATACTGAATTATAATTCAGTATATTTGTAGTTTCTTCTAATAATGACCTGACTTGGTGTTGGCCTCTGGTTGTCGTCCATATTACCTGTCGTGGCTGAGGAAATTGACCATAAACAACAAGTGACCTAATGTGTCAGGTTGGGAAGCTCCTCCCACTGACCAATCATAAGCCTCGGTGCCTTCAGGTCAGTCATGGTAAGGTTTGGTCTACTACTACACTGTGTTGATAGTGTGTGTGTGTGTGTGTGTGTGTGTGCTACTCAACTGTGGCCTTTACACCCTGACGTTAACCAGAAAATAATCTAATGATAATTAGTTTACGCAGCGTAAAAAGGAATTTTTTTGTCTCTTTCGCTCACCAGAAAATTAAATTGCATAGCCAGGTTCTCCAAGAGGCCGGGATCTCCAAGAGGCTAGGATCACCAAGAGGCCAGGATCTCCAATGCCTGGGAGGTCGGGTTCTTCAAGACGCCGGGTTCTCCAAAGCCTGGGAGGTCGGGACTTCAAGAAGCCAGGATCTCCTAGTACCGGGTTTTCCCTAGAGCCGAGTTCACTTGATACCGGGAAGAGCACTGATCGGGGAGGCAGAGAGAGAGAGAGAGAGAGAGAGAGAGAGAGTTTTCTGCTGTGGTAATTGTTCAGGATTGTGTTTCAACCTTGTTACTCTCGATAAGTGCTTGCGTCCCTCGCCCTCCACGCGTTCTCAAATTGCACGGGGCGTATGTATATGTATGTGTGTGAGTGTATGTGAATGTATACGTTGGTCTGTGCACATGTATGCGTATGTGGCATCTATGAATATGTGTAGTTGTATGCCTGTGTGTGTGTAGGTGTATGTATGCGTGTGTGTGATGTATCTTTATGTGTATACGTTTGAAGGGAGTATAAAAACAAAACAAAAAACATGTTAACGAGTTATGAAACACATACAGTCAGGTGTCTCTTGAGGGCAGCACTCTGACACCTGCCATGAAAAAAAACTTTTTATTTTTTATTTTTTTGAACAAACATCTAACGAACAAGATATTTTTTAATACCACCCGAAGAACAAAGAACAAAACAAAGCAATTACAGTGCTTGATGGAGGAGTTGTAGCGTTGGTTATAATACTAGAGGAGGAGAATATCGATATACTGTTTGTTATAAATATATAGTAAACACATGAGTTGTATATGACAGGAGAGAGAGAGACCTTTCCATTACAAGCGTCAATAACAACTGGAGGAGGTCTTCACAATACTGACCAGTGAGGGACTTAACACTAAACACGTGAACTAAGTTGGTTCAGTGCTAAACAACGATGTATTAATATAAGGTCATTAAGCTGGTATAATAAGTTACTTTCTTCACTACACATTGCTAATACAAACTGAAACAAAAAATACAATGGTAATGAGACGTAACGCTTGACAGGAGAACGAACTAGCAATTATGGACTAGTAATGGTATCAAATAGCAGACAGACAAATATATACAAGGAGAAACCATAACGCAGGAATAAATAAATTAAGACTACATGATATAGAAACATAATATATAGGGTATATTATTCTTGTATTAATATCAAAGCGATTATCAAAACACACACACACACCCTACACACACACACACACACACACACACACACACACACACACACACACACAGAGAGAGAGAGAGAAAAACACAATATACAGAGTAAATCATCATGCATAGAATAATATAAGATAACAAGGAAGAACGAAAAAATATAATTTGAAACGCATTTAAGTGTGGCGGATGAGAGGAAGAGACACACGCGGATAATAATGAATATGTGTAAAGAGATGGAATAATAACAGAGAGAGGGAGAGAGTATAATATATTTGAGGAGAATTGGAAATAAAAGGGGTGAATAAATAAATAATGTTAAATATGTTTGTAAAGAGGAGGGGGAGAAAGAGAACAGAATTAATGTATCTATGTATGAACAGAGACTAAAATAAAGGATATGTTAATGTAAATGGAAGGAAATAAGGAGAAAATGGTGAATGTTTATGTAAATAGGACATAAAACGGATTAATACAAAATAAAAATATCTCAAGAAATTATTAAAAGAAATTAAAATAAAAAAAAAAAGAGGAAATTTTCTTTGGATGGAATATTTTAATCAGACAGGTGTGAGAGCGAGAGAGACAGGGTTTACAGGAGGTGTGTGTGGGAGGAAGGCAAAGCAGCACTAAGGCATCCTGGCATGGAATACGACGCTCCTACAGGAAGGATTTTTTTCTGAGGGAGAGGAAGGCAGAGAGAAGTGCAAAAATATAAAGAAGAGAGAGAGAGGAGAGGAAACACAGAAGAAAATGGGAAGTAGTAATTTTAAGAAGAAGGGGGAAGAGGAACGCACTTATGTACATAGTTTATACCCATAAGATGGCATGTAAAGTTTTATACACCAAGATCTCGTGTAAGCTTGGGTCCAGGATGTGATGTTTCGTGCTTTTTTTTATGGCGAGGCAAAAAGTGTGGTGAGATCGTAGCTGGAAAAACACCTTCTGGGGAGAGAGAAAAAAGAGGAGGCAGCGTATGTTTACAGCTGCTGTTTTGGCTCCAGGGTTTAATTTGACGTTTTAAAAGTGATGTTAATTGTAAGTTGAAATAAGAATGTGATGTTTTGTATCTTTAACTGGAAAAATACATTCCAAGGAGAGAGAGAGAGAGAGAGAGAGAGATTGTTACTTGGGCGTTGGAACGACCTAATTGTCCCTACATGACTAATTTAATGATTTAATAATGATCTTTAAAATAAGTTGAGATGAAATTTTTATAAATGATGAAGTTAAAAAGAGAGTCGGATCAAAACTATAAAAAACGCAGCTTTAAGAAGAAAATATATATATGTTTAGGATCTTTGTATTGGCTTCAGTGAATATTCTTACTTCATGTATCCAGGCGGTGAAAAACATGAGAGGTGTTGGTATTATTGTAAACCAGAAGTTAAGCAGTAGTGTAAAGGGATATTGGGCACTGGGCAGTGTCAGATAGATTTTTGTTAGTCAAGTTTAATGCTAATCCCATGGATTTGGTAATAATACAGGTTAATGCACCAACAAATGATAGTGAGGATGAAGTCTTCGAAAACTTTTATGAAGACTAAAACAAAGCCAAAAACACCGTAAAGGTTAATGATTGTCTGGTTATAATGGGCGATTTAAACGCAATAGTTGGGAAAGAGAAAGTGGCGCTAGAAGTATGACCACATGGGCTGGATAAGTGAAATGAGAGAGGAGAAATATTTATTGACTTTTGTGAGGAAAAAAGATAACTGCAAATATAATGATTGAACAACACCCTAGGTATCTCTAAACATGGGTCTCACCCCGGGAGAATATATTCGATATAATCAGTAATTAAATGGATTACATTTTAATTCAGGAAAGATTCAGAAATTCAATAACATAAACCAAAACCTACCCAGGGGCAGATTGTGGGTCAGATCGAGTCCCAGTAATGAGTTTAGTGAGGCGAAAAACTTAAAACAAACATAACTAAAAAAATACCTATGGACAAAATCAAATAGAATATAGAGAAGTTCAAAACAGGAACAGGAATGGAATATGAAAGTGAAAAAGCAAATAGAAGTTCAGTATTGCTAGAGGGTGACTGACTGATGAACAAGAACCAGAACAACAATTAAATAATTAAAAAGAAGTAATGTTAGAGACGGAGGAAAACTTACAGGGCACAGGAGGAACGAGGCTAAAAGTGAGTGGATGACAAATTAAATTTTACAGAAAATGAATAGACGAAAAAATATGAGGAAACGAACTGAAGTCAACGTAAAAATTAACCAAGAAATTCAAAGGGAATGCAAAGAGGAAATGTAAGGAGATAGAAGATGATAACAGAAGGTATAATTATAGGGAAATGTACAGAAAGATTAAACAAATGAACAAACAGAAGAAAATAAATTAATGAAGTGGGCCTATTAAAAGCAAAGGCACTTAGATCCTGTTTGAGGCAGAAGAAGTAATAGAGAGATGGACAGATTACGTAGAAGAACTATACAATGATAAAGATAGAGGAGAGGGAAGAAATGAAGAGGAACTAAAGATCAAACTGCCAATTGTGGACACAGAAGTTGAGACAGCTGTGAGCAACATGATAAATTATAAAGCTTGTGGGGTTGATCAGCTTCCAGCAGAATTTATATAACAAATGGACAAGAACGAGATAAAATGTTTGAGTATAATTTGTAATTCTATATACTTCTAAGGCAAACTTCCCAGTGATTTTAAAAAAATATTATTTGGTTTAATACCTATAAAGCCAAGTGACCTTAAGAGTTCACCCAGTTTAGAACAATTAACTTAATAAATCAGGCTTGAGAAGTTTATTAAAGATAATTTTAAGTAGAATAAAATTTAAAATAGAAAGTAAGTTATCTGAAGAGCAAAATGGATTTAGAAAAGGAAAAGGAACTAGAGAAATTATATTTGATTCAAGAATTTTGTAAGAAAAGGATTTAGAGGTCCGAAGAAATTTGTATATATGCTTTGTTGATTTTGAAAAAGCTATTGATAAGGTAAAGCACAATAATAAAAGAGATATTAAAGAGAGAGAGAGAGAGAGAGAGAGAGAGAGAGGCAAGTACTACACACCGCGGAGAATATGTGTACGTGAGAGAGTAAGAGAAAGAGAGTGAGAGTGAGATACAGGAGAGATACACCACGCACAATGTGTGTGTATAAAGGCGAGAGAGATATAGAGAGACAGATACTCCACGGAGAAACCAAAACAAGACTCTCAACACGACTGTATGTTTGTGACCTGAGACTTACGACACGGAGGTAAATACTGAACACAACATTTATATTCACTGAGAGATCTAATATTATTATTATTATTATTAACATTCCTATTACCATTATCCCTATGGCCATTACAACAAGAGTGCCTTTAATCACATTTAAATATGAGGCCAGCGGTAACTCCACTTTCCATTAAATGAATCTTTGTGTGGACAATAAACAAACAGAATACGCACCACCAATATTACTCCGCCGTCACTCACACAACTTTATTTTCTTTCATAAATTTACTTATTCTCTCTATTACTTGTATCTATGTATGTCTCTATGTATTATTCCCCCCCCCTCTCTCTCTCTCTATTTCTTTCTTTCTTCCCATCCCTCTCTATACATACATACATACATACACACATTCACACACTTGTCAACCGTCAGTGAGACAAGACGTGCCCCGAAGGCGCTCCCGGTTTTAGCAGCCAGGCCGAGTCTGTTTGGCCCTGCCACTCCCCCTGCTATACCCCAACGCCCTACCAGCCTTACTACACCGGTATCTATTCAGCAAAACATTCTAGTGATTAGTGAACGATTGATTACGGAGCAGTGTTCCTATAGTGCACTTAAGGAACTTTCTCAGCAAAGCATTCAAGTCATCAGTGCAATAAGTGATTATCATACAGTGCTCGATAGTGCACCCCAAGGAAAAGTCAGACAGTGGGCACTTTATCGGTCACCTTTAAAGTGCCAGTGACAAGGACCACCGCGGTGTTTACATATATCGTGAAAAATGTGTCGGCGACCCCAAGCACCAGGGACAAAGACCCACGGTCTCTACGACTGACAAATATTAACAGATGTCTACTAGTGTCAGTGGCCCTCAAAGTGCTGTCAGTGACAAACACTTCCGTCCGCCCACAACAGATATCAACAGATGGCCACCAATCACTTACTCCCGACGCACTCTGTACCATCTAAAGCGTGGGAACGGTTATCCTGATGGCAGTGTTATCGCGCGACTCAAGTCACTGAACATATTCCACGTGCGTAGCCGTAGACAAGGCCGTCATACACATAAGCCCATTAGAACCGTAACCTCCACTAGGAAACCGGAGAAACCCACCCCTGACAGACCATACCACCACACTGAAGTTCCACGGATATGGTATGATCTCCCGTCTTTACTGTTATCCAACGTCACTTCCCTAGCTAACAAGTTCGACGAGCTGGCAACTACAGTCAGGTCAGCCGCCGCGAGCATCGTTGCCATATGTGAGGCTTGGCAAATTGTGCCTGAAACGTGTCATATTGAGGGATATCAACTCTTTCATCACCTTCGTTCACATAGACACGGAGGGGGCGTTGCCCTCTTCTGTCAAGATGACCTACGCCCATCACGCCTGGATGTTCAAGTCCCAGCAGATGTGGAAGCATTATGGGTACGTGTTATGCCACGGGCCCACCCGCACAACACTGCTTCCATCATAATCTGTGTGGCATACCATCCGCCTCGCTCACCCACCAGAGACACTCTTATCAATCATCTCATCACCACCTCAGACCACCTCAGAGTTAGGTACCCATGTGCCAAGTTAGTATTATGTGGGGATTTTAATGAAATTGACACCACTGATATCCAGGACCAGCTATCACTATCACAAGTTGTGACCTTCCCCACACACGGTCAAAATACCCTTGACCTTATCTTAACTGACTTAGCGGACCAGTACCAACCACCTCAACCAATGCCTCCTATCGGGTGTAGCACACACTTATCAGTGCTCTGGTCCCCAGCTGCCACTCCCACTCAAGTACAGAGACCCTACATCAAGACCTACAGGCCGATTACTGACTCTGCAATGCGCCTCTTTGGGCAGTGGATAGTTCACCATCCCTGGACTGAAGTACTTAGCGTGGATGACGTGGAAACCAAATGGATAAATTATACCAACACCACCACGGAAGCCCACCACCACTTCTTCCCCGAGAAGTCCGTCAGATCTCACCCAGCTGACTTGCCCTGGATCACACCTCGGATCAAAAGACTTATGCAACAGAGAGACAGAGCCTTTCATCTCAATGACCACATCCGCTACAGGTCCCTTCGCAACCGAGTCATCCGCGAAATACGCACTGCAAAGAAGTCCCACTACCCAACCAAATTACAACACCTGAAGCAGACCAACATCAGTCAATGGTATGGTAAGCTTAAAGAACTCTGTGGACTAAACAATAAGACACACCCCCTCCCCTTCCTTAGCCATCTCACTAATGTTGACGCAGCTGAGCAAACAAATAACCATTTCGCTACTATATGCCAGACGCTCCCCGGCTTGACACAACCACTCTCCCTGCTTACCTACCAGCCCCCCTTCCCACTGACTTAGTAGAAGAATTTGAAGTAGCAAAACGCCTGGACAAACTAAAATTAAAACGCTCTACCACCCCCATTGACTTACCAATGAAACTTTTCAAGGAGTTCTCCCCGGAGCTTGCTAAACCCCTATGCTCCATCATCAATGCTTCTCTCAGTCAAGCCAGATGCCCAGCTGACTGGAAGACCTCTTATGTATCACCAGTGCCCAAGTCAACCAGCCCACAATCCTTAAATCAGCTACGACCTATTGCAATCACCCCAATACCCAGCCTAATCTGTGAAAGTTTTGTGTTCGACTGGGCTTATGCTGATATTGCAGGAGTCGTAGACCCTCAGCAATTTGGCAACATGAAAACTTCCTCCACCACTCACTGTCTTGTCAGCTTTCTCGATTACATATACCGCCATCTCGAGAAACGAAAAACGTCTGTAGCTGTCGCCTTCATTGATTTCACTAAAGCGTTCGACCTAGTCGACCACAATATAATCATCAACAAAGCTATTGACCTCGGGCTTCGGAGAAGTCTTATACCATGGCTTACAGACTTCCTCAGTGACCGACGCCAAGCTGTACGCTTCCGAGGGGCTGTCTCCACCTTTCAGTCACTCACCTGTGGCGTCCCCCAAGGCACCAAGATGGGACCACTCTGCTTCCTTATGCTCATCAATGATGCCCTAAGAGAAACCCCTGCTCGCTGGAAATATGTCGACGGCTCCACCATTGGGATCAGCGTCAACAATTCTGCTCCCAACTATACCGCCCTTCAGGATTTATTGAACAGTCTCCAAAACTGGGCCACCAACAACCATGTCACCATCAACCATACCAAGACCATGGTTATGCACATCAACCTCTCCTCCGACATTGTCCCACCTCCTTCCATTACTCTAGGTCCGAACACACTCCAGGTTGTAGATTCCACGAAGCTCCTCGGCGTCACCATAGACAACAAGCTAAATTGGAAACCACACGTCAGTGAAGTTGTCAAATCCTCCAGTTTCCGTCTCCACCTCCTCCGCCGACTCAAGTCCCTCGGAGTTCCTGCACACGAACTCCTCAGTGTTTACACAACATTCATACTTCCCAAGCTCACCTATGCCTCCCCCACCTGGTCTTCCTCCCTAAATGCCACACAACGTAAACACCTAGAAAAAGTGCAAAAGAGGGCATGCAGGATTATTCTCTCCCCTTCCTACTCCACATATCAAGAAGCGCTCAACACACTGACCCTTTCGACTCTCACTGACCATCACCCCGACCTCATCTGCAAATTTGGTAAGAAGCTTCTACACCATCCTCGACACCGGCTCCTACACCATCATCGACACCGGCTCCTACTTCCACCCGAGGTTCCTCGTCCGCATATTGTTGTTCGACACCACAACCGCAGAACGCTATCTATATGCACGAACTGATCGCTATAAGAACAGCCCAGTCCCAAATCCATTGTAAAAAATTATCAATAACTTGTAATAAACCAGTGTATTCACTCCCAGTAAACACTACTCCTTGCACTGTCACTATGTTGAAATGAACTGTAGTTTGAGCTTTTCCCCATCTAGTTATTATATGTCTTATTTGTGTCACTTATGTTACTGGTATATTATTTGTAATTCGAAACCCATTCCCCAAATATGTAACTGTATATTTTCAGCCTTCTGGCTGCCAAGCTCTTTCAATAAACCGTTAATTATTATTATTATTATTATTACATACACAAACGTCAAATAAACATCAAGGCACTCTCGCCCACACGACACACATATCATCTGGCACACACGGCAACACACGTCACACAGCAACACACGCCACACAACAACACACACGGCAACACACGTCACACACCAACACACGTCACACACCAACACACGTCACACAGCAGAGCACACCATCACGCGTCACACCCCGTCACACAGCAGAACGTACCACCACAGGAGCACACGCCAACACACGTCGCACGCCATCACACACCAACACACGTCACACAGCAGAGCACACCATCACGCGCCACACCCCGTCACACAGCAGAACGTACCATCACAGGAGCACACGCCAACACACGCCAACACAGTCCCCAAATACTCCTCCTTACCTTCACTTTTTTCCAATAGCGGGTCCTTATCAAGCAACACACACGGGAATACCGTATCGAATATATATTTCAAGCCACCGCAACATTTACATAACTTAATGATATTCCTATCCTCAATTATTGGTTTCTGCTAAAGAGATTCGTTTTACGACAGCCTCCCATTACCTCCTTCACTCTGATTCTGTGTTGTGTGTGTGTGTGTGTGTGTGTGTGTGTGTTGAGGTATATATATGATACATGAGTTAGATCTATATTTACGTCTTGTACTAATGTTGCCTCTCTACTCGACACACTAACTGCTACAGGGGCAGAAGGTAGTTAAACGTGGGTTGACTTGACCGTAGAGTTGTACAGTCGTATTATTTTTAAAGGATTAAATTTAATGTGAGAAAAGCCACCTGTTAGAGAAATCATCACATATGTATCTATTCTGTCTGTCTATCTGTCTGTCAATCTGTCAATCTGTCTGTCTGTAGGTTGATATTTTGACCTTACAATGCTCATAATGAACTTATTTCCTCAGTATTTGTATCACTATTCATGAGACTTAACACTTTATCACTAAATGCTTATGAATATTCTGCATCATTTTATACCTCCCGTGTCTTATTTTTAGTCACTTTTAATTATTTCAGCTAAAAGTTGAAGAGTTGGTGCTGAGCTTGCACACCTGAGGCACAAGACAGGTGTGTGTAGGTGTGTGTGTGTGTGTCCTCTCTCTCTCTCTCTATCACTCTCAGTATCTGTCGGCCTCTCTCTCTCTCTCTCTCTCTCTTACTATGTCTTCAGCCTGTCTATCTCGTGGTGTATAAATGATATAAATTTACAATTATATATTAAAATACATAATCAACACTACTTTGACCTTGGATGTCTATACAATAAAACATATTGACACAATATATAAGACAAATCAAAAGTATATACATTTCCCCATCAGCTGTCAGATTTGTATATTTTTCCTCTATGTCTTCATGAGGTTTCAGAACTATATAAATTTCCTCCTGAACTCTCCGGGGATATAAATTTTGTCCATGAGCCGTTAGAGCTATATAAATTGAATCCCTGCTGCTCCTATACACATTACCAGGACTAGTAGTGTATAATAAAGGTCATTATTGTGATAAACAGCTCCAGGTTTTATTCAGGAGAGCATCACGTTTTAATCTTGTCTATGACGCTGGTGTTAACGATGGCACACACACACACACACACACACACACACACATATTATACTCTACCAACTGGATATAAGCACACGATAACAAATCATTCTACTGTTAATAGTTATCAATGAATATTATCTTAATATTAATGGGAAAAAGATAAAAAATAAGATAGATGGAAATTTGTGTTATTCTACTACAGATAATTGAGAATAAGAGGACAAATTACTCTAGAGTCTTATAAGAAAAGTCATATATGTAAAGGTATAATGAATTATCATGAAAGGTAAATAAATGTCATTGCATATTAAAGGTTATAACCGAGTTGTTTTTTAAATAGAAGGAATAAATTATTTACTCTCTGAGGATAATGATTAATCCTTTGTTAACGACGGTTTAAACTTGGATGGTGGTGGTTTAAACTTTTGTTAAAGATGGTTAATATTGTTTTAACACCTTGATATATTAAGTCTTTTATGTTAATGATGGTTTAACCATTTTGATGACGATAGTTTGAAATTCTTATATAAAACGTACAATATAAATTAGTGAACTGAACACAAAATTAAATTAGATATTGTTTTTGCCAATTTTGTGTAAATAATGTACAGTATTTTATCTACCTATGAACCAAGGTAGGATCCTAAGGTGTGGGGGTTGGAGACCACGGCCCTCCACTCGGAACGATGGGGGCTAAAAATATATATTTGTTAGGTAGAAGATTATAGATTAATATAGAGCTTTTATATACAAACATGTGTAAAGAGAAGAAAAGTCGACACAGCAATTTGGGGTGTGAGGGTTGACCACCAGGAGGGTGAGGGGATTGTGTGGCTCTAGAACGAGATCGATGTGTTGTGTCCAGTGGCGACGCTAACTATGTTATCCCGTAGTATTGTCTTCTACCATGGCCCGAGGCGTCTGTACCACCACCACCACAACACCATCACGACTGCCATTACACACCACCATTGCACAACACACACGACCACCAACAAACAAACACCACCACCACCACACACACACATACCTCTTCCATGTTATTACCATCTACAGCTATGACTCTCCTGTTCGTATACATCATTACAAAACAGTGTCGTCAGAGTAAGTTAGTGAGCTGCCATGTTTTGTTTTTTTCGGAGTCAAAACATTAGAGTTGCAGGTCAGGTCAGGTCAGGTCAGGTCAGGTCATAACACTGCATCGCCTGGCGCAACCTGGCAATTCGCTCGGGTGTCGTCTAGTCAGACAAATGTTTATGAAATTACCCAAAGTAAAAGCTTGAGAAAGCATAGCAGAGAAAATCCGAGAGAAAGCAGGGAAAAGAGAGATAAAGAGTCTTATCATTAAGTGTATTTTCAAACTTTCCTTTTACACAGAAAATAGGACACCGACTTCCATTTCCACAGACATCCTCAGAGAGAGAAAGTGATTTAATGTAACTGCCACATTAAGAAACACAACTTTCTACTTTCCTTTGGTGAAAGTAATTAAGATTATGCAAACTATCTGCCGTCTGGTACCTCGGTACAGGGCATATTAGACATTAAAACCTGGGAGATAACAGAGATTAGATGACTGTATTGCTAAGAGAAAAGGAGAGAGAGAGAGAGAGAGAGAGAGAGAGAGAGAGAGAGAGAGAGAGAGAGAGAGAGAGAGAGAGAGAGAGAGAGAGAGAGAGAGAGAGAGAGAGAGAGAGAGGAGGAGGAGAAGCCAGTACTAAAATCTGACGCAGATACCAAGAGGGAATAACACTGAATACTGGAACTAAACACAAGACAATATTAATGGGGGACTATGAGACAGAATTTCTGATGCTCGAACAAGTTGGGAAATAATTTTAGGGTTCAACATATATAAAGGTGAAACTATTAATACTCAACAGAAACGAAAGAATTCAAACTCCCGTTTTGTTTATTTTCTCGAGTAATTGATTAATTCTTAAGTTACCCAATAAAGAATTTTTCCTACACTCAAATTATGTTAAAATAAAATATTCCAACTTCTCAATTCTCAGAGGAAACGGACAATAAAAAAACCCTCTTAAATGCTCGACTTGAGAGGCAGAATTTTTAATGCCCAACAAACGGGGGAAATTCTTGGCACGTCTGAAGCCCACAATAACTCACAAGGAGACAGCAGCTGGCAATGTTTACTCGACAAAGATTCCGCCCGAGATAAGAGTCTTAATGCAAATGTGATTACGATGTGTAGCGTCGTGTATGTTAAAAACGCGCACAGGCAGGGACGGGCAAAACTTGGACCACCCAAAGGAGGATATTATTATGT
>NW_024754387.1:0-5170 GCF_018991925.1 Homarus americanus | reverse complement strand
GGGGCCAAACTTGTTAGTGCTGAGGATGACTCTCCAACCGTTTGCATCCAGACCTGAAGGGCCTACTACTACTACTTTGTTGTCACTCGGAACCGAATATGACGATCATCCAGATATGATGCAATGATATGACTTATTAAGGATATCCCCTTTATTGATAAGCTATGAAGTGACTCGGGAGACTGATACGGGATCGGTAGGGCCGTCCACAGATGTTGCACGTGTGTAAGAAGGGCGGCGGCAGTGTCTTTACGGCGCTGGTGCTTGTCTGCCTCGGTATGAAGTTGTGTGGTGTTCCTCCAAGCATTACGGTGTGGAGAGTCCATCTCCCAGGTGAGGGGGTCGATTTGGCACTTTTTCAGGTTTGTCTTGTTACATATGGCTATGTATTTCCATGCCGTTTATATACTAAGATGTTTGCCATATATTCTTTTACATCAGTCACCGTTATAAGAGCAGTTAGGTTTTCTATGAAAGATTTAAGAAGTATGTCTATTGAAATTAGTTTATTTTGTGTATTTAGTGTGAATTATATTGGTTCAACATAATTTCTAATATTGTGTAATCATTTAATATTATATACTTATACAATACTTATACAAAGAAGTTTTGAGTTAATACTCTAATTGGAGATGTATTTTTTTTTATTGGGCACCCCCCCCCCTACATCCTTGTGTAAGGTGAAGCGCAGAAGCGTTTGCAGCGCCCAACAGAGAAGCATGCTAAGTTCATACTTGCCTTTATGTCTCATGAGTTAAGGGCGTAGAAGCCTGAAGAGTCAAGGGCGTAGAAGCCTGAAGAGTCAATGGTTTATGTCATCAAGTTATTGGAAGTTCCAAGAACTTGCCCTGAATACGAATTCGCAACTTTCGATTTACAACAGGTACCTACATTACTGCTAGGTGAACAGGGACCAATGGGGGCTAGGAAGTATGTCCAAACAACTTCCACCGGCCCGGGAATCGAACCCGTGACATCTCACTTGCAAGGCAAAAGCGGTACCGCTCTACCACCAGCGCCACCTGGAGATGTATTGTTGTTGAGAGGGAAGACGCTTTCTCCTCCAGCGTGTGAGATCAGGGAAGTAATTGTAATCTTGTTTCAACCACTGTAGTGTATATCCTGCATTTTGACATTAATTTACTCACTAGCATTCAGGGTAGATACTAAGTGATACTTCTGTGTATGGAGGAAGAGCCTTATTGTGAGATTAAGATTGATAATTTACTAAATGAGTTAGACCACAAGGCCATGTAATGATAAAAACTAAAAACTCCGATACTAAGAAAAAACTGAGTAAATTAAAAACAAAACTACTTTGAGGATCTCAAATTCATTCTTCTGTTGAAAAAATTGAAGTTAAAGTCAAGCAGAATATGTACTTTAATGTTGATATTATTTTGTTCATACAAACAATGATCCTAAAGTTAATATCCTGTTTTGTAGTAAAATCCTCGGACTTGGGAACAAATCATATATTTCCTTCCCAAATCATTTAGGTCTTTGATCATTTTCCTTGATGTCTTACCGTTTTGGAACAGGTAACACACACTGGTGTTTTAATGCAAAGATATGGACAAAAAAAGCTTCTACTAAATATCGAAGGCATTAATTTTTACTCTCTTTACAGGATGTAATACTCTTTGCGATGTATTTAAATTAAATGTGATTTGTTTCATTTATTGTCGATCCTTTATAAAGAGGACTTGTGGATCCCCGAGCCTATCGGCCATTTTGTTTAAATTTTTGATTAAGCTCTAAATACCATTAAACAATATTATTGGTATATGAGCGTTTGGCTCGGCAGTGATTTCAACATGTCCCATTTTTCATCACGTTATAACTCATTTTAGGTAGATGTCCCTCACTACTATACACACTGGATATAACAGCAATGTTGCAGCTTAATGTGTTATCAAGATATTTTGTATAAGTTCATGCATTGGCTATTATATCAAGCGAGGAGGAATTTTAAGGCTATTACACCACCTGTATCCATTAGTTGTCGCCAGGTGAAGAATATTTAGGTAGATTATACCTTTACTGTAATTTAAGTTTAGCCACTAAGACGTTCCACTATAAGTCTTTCAACCTCAGGTAAGGTCTTAGACTTTCTCTACTCCTGAATTCTTTACCCTGGAGTAGCTGTCGTCCTGATGTTACTCACAAGGAACCTGATTTACACGATGTAATACTTCATTGCTACTGAAAATATTTTTTCTACAAAAAAATTTGATTACAATTTCACATAATAAGTTACATTACAAACGTTCCTTCGACACAGTTAAACTTTGCAATGTCGAGATTTTTTACTGCAGTATCGTCATCATCATCACCACACACACACACACACGCAAAAAGACAAAACTCCTGTATCCAGATTCTCAAAAAGTTTATAAATTAAATTCTTCCTAAATCAACAGACCAGCCCATATTTGGTGGTTACAAGTTTCCCCCAAAGAATATAGTAGTGGGTAGAGGAAACACTGTCATACTAAATCAGACTATTAGATGAGAAATACAAGTGGGGGCGCTGTGTGCCATGCGCCGGCTCACACGGTCAGACTGAGGCTGCCATATGGCAGCCTCGGGGCAATGTTGCCACATAACGTGCAGTGTTGCCGCGCGTGATATATATATATAACTACTCGGCACAGTGGCTTATGTACAGGGTTGCTACTTGGCACAGTGGCTTATATACATTTATACGAACCTACATCTCCTCCCCCTCACGCTCATAGTCTCTTGCGGACTTCTTTCCTAAGTCGCTCCGAGCGTCGAGGTGCACTGTGGGGCGGATCCTCGTGAGGTGTGGTGACCTTCTCGGTCAGAGGGCCAGCAGCAGGGGTGGGACTGGCGAGGAAGCGGTTCCTCCACCGAACCGCCGGCTTTCGGCATCTGACCTTGTCCAGCGACGGCCGACGCCCATCACTATGCCCACCTTGTCCCAGCGTGTCGTCGTCGGGTCCTGGGCTGCGAGAAGGGTACCAATCTCAGTGGCTGAAAGAGGGGGCAGGCATGCCTGGCGTCCTGGGCACGTGAAGCGGCGGCGGTGCGCAGCTCTCGGCTCTGTGCCACTGCTTTGCAAAAGCCTTGGCGTGTGCAGGGCATAAAGGCGGAAGAGGTGACCTTACAGGATCTGGGCAGGGGCGTCCTGTGTGGTTGATTACGTAACTCCAGGAGTCCTTTGTCAAACGCCTCACAGTCTATTTTGCCTGAAGGGGCCACCTTGAGATGAGGTGCTTGACTGTCTTGACCGCAGCCTCAGCATGGTCGTTTGACTGTGGGTAGTGGGGTGTTGACACGATGTGGCGGACTCCCCAGCGCTCAGAATCCTGTGAAGTCGGCGGGTGCTGGCCCACCGTCCGTCCGCAAACATGGGGCGCCCGAATAAAAGAGAAGTGAATGGTGGCGCGGACATTCGAACCGTTACCACCACAGGCCAGCCAGAGAGTCAGTCGGCGACAACGGAAATGTTTCCCAGCTGTGCTGAAGAAATCAGCCGCACGGATCGAAGGCCTGGTGGGTTCGCGTCGCCGCTAAGAGGGCTCGCCTTTGCTGCTGGGCTGCATGATCTGCACGGCTCACATGCAGACCGTATTGGCGATATCGTCAATGCGGGCCAATACAATGCCTTGGCGCGGCACTTGGTAGCCTCTGCTCCAGATGGCTGCTTCGTGCAGGTCAGAAGCGCGACGTGAGCTGGAATGAGTCCCCATCTGGGTAAATTCTCGTATCTCTGGCGTGGGGCGGTCAAACGGTCGCGAAGACTAGTCCTCCTCTCCAGAGCCTCAGGTGTGGGAGGGTTCTGCATGATTCTCAGGCGATAACTGGCTGGGGTGCGCTGTGAGGGTGAGGGTGACGTGTTCTGACAGAAAACCGGCCTCGGTGCTGAGCATCTCGTCTTCAGGTGTGGGCGGCTGACTGGGGGGGCAGAGGAGCATCCGGGATGCACAACTCCTTACCTCACGCACCAAGCCGGTGAAAAGCCAATCTTCTCCTTCGCGCTGGCGCTGGGGATTCTCGATGGCGTCCGAAATTATGATTTGAATGGGACCAGGGCCTGTGGTCTGTGATGAGGTCGAAGTGCTGTAGGTAATTAGAACTTCGATAAAGGCCCATACCACCAGCAGCTCCAGCTCAATGGTAGCGTGGCGGACTCAGCATCGGTGAAAGCGAGGACCACACTGTCAGGCGGTAGCTTTCCTCCACCGTGATCCTGGAGAAAGCGTAACCCGGCGGCGCGAAGCGCCTGTCTGGGAGACAGTGGAGGCAGTAATGGCGAGATAGGTGGACTTGACAGGGCCTCCTTCACGAAAGGCGAGGTCGTGGTCAGGGTCACGTGAACGTCCTCTTGGGGCTCATCAGGGGCGGAAGGCCGGCGGCAGCGGGGCCGTCAGGAAAATTCTGCCAGCTGGTTCACCGGGGCAGAAAGACCTGAGATCCGTAAGGTTGGCTAGTTTGCCATAAACCACTATGGCGCGAACTTTCTCCGCAGTCTTAGCAATGCCATCCCTGAAGTCGATAGCGCGCACGGGCGCATGCAGGCTGACTTCTCGGCATTCAGAGTGATGCGTGCGTCCTACCACGGTCAGTACCGTCGGTCTGGCGAATGCGTCAGGTAGTCCTCATCGTGGGGGCGTCGATCCTTCCGCGCGGTTGGTCACGCCTTGAAGTGCCATTCCCAGGAGACAGAAGGCGTCCCGTGGCGAATCCCGCAGGGTCCGGCGATGTGGGCGTCCGTGGCGTGATGAAGTGGTCGGTGGCTGCTTCTCCTTCTTCAGTGGGATCTGCCGGTAACCTCGAGGGCGTCATCAATCGTCGAAGTGCCGTACCTTCGGATCCACACTCGTATAGCTGCAAAAGGTGTGTGGTGAAGGTGGGCGGGGCAGGACACCTGGCTGTTAAGCTTAGACAAGTCAGTAGTAATCCGCCTCCACCGTTAGTCCTGTACACGCTAGAGGTGGCGAGATGGGTCATGCAGGTGCGATGACACCCTGGGCCACCAATGGAATCAGTTCCTTCTTGACTGAATCCTAGGGAGGAATCAACCGGGGTATGTATGGCAAACAGTGCATCTTCCTCCAGGTGTATCCTCATAAGCCGACCCGCCACAGCGTGGCAGCGGTCCGTAGAGCCTACGTCTCGAAAGCAGGTGGGCGGAGGTGGA
>NW_024754386.1:15000-23393 GCF_018991925.1 Homarus americanus | reverse complement strand
TAGAAGTTACGTATTGCTGCCCCCCCACACACAACAAAGACTAATTCTTCTCACCTTCCTCCCATCAGGCAGTAAACGAGTTCTGAGTCTCTCACCTGCAGCTCACGCCAAACCCCCATCATCTAACTTAAAATACCAAGTCTATATATACCCAGGAGTACTTAACCGTCAGCACCTACTATGAGGGTGAGTACTTTCAATGAGCGTGACAGACGCTGGGAGGGGGGGCGTGAGGAGCCTGCTCACACTGGTTATCGGTTCGTCGCGTCGTGTCGTCTGCCAGTGATTAGACTAACACCTGGAGGGTGATGACGTCATCTCACACACCTGGGAGGGGGATGACGATCATTCACACACCTGAGTGATGACGTCATCTCACACACCTGGGGGTGATGACGTCATCTCACACACCTGGCAGGGTGATGACGTGATCTCACACACTTGGGAGGGTGATGACGTCATCTCACACACCTAGGGGTGATGGCGTCATCTCACACACCTGGGAGGGTGATGACGTCCTCTCACACACCTGAAGCTGATGACGTCACTCTCACACACATGGAGGTGATGACGTCTCTCACACCTGAAGGGTTGATGACGCCACCCCACACACATGGGAGGGTGACACGCCTTCTCACACACCTAAAGTTGATGACGTCATCTCACACACATGGGAGTGTCATGACGTCTCTCACACACTCAGGGGTTGATGACGTCATCTCACACACATGGGAGGGTGATGACGTCTTCTCACACCTCAACAACTCAGACAGGTAATTTTCGACAGGTACTCGAAAAATGTTGTTACTGCTGAGTCAAGTGACCTAAGTCCCCCATCTGACGGGGGTCTAGGCGGCGCTCTGTGAGGCGTGAAGATAGGCCGGCTGGTAGTGATAACACAGTGTGGTACAAGTAACTGTGTGTGTGTGTGTAGGTGCACGTACTCTCTCATACCAAACACACACACACTTACAAACCCCAAAAATGAGCTAGGTCGGGGTCAAACAACGGAGAGAGAGAGAGAGAGAGAGAGAGAGAGAGAGAGAGAGAGAGAGAACGACAGTGGTGATGTACAATATCGACAGCCCATGGAGGCAATTATAAGGCCTGTGGACACAGGCTAGGCGCCGCCGCCACCCCCTCCACACACACACACACACACAAACGTCACCCCACACAGTGGCACACACACACACACACACACACACACACACACACACACACACACACACTATTACTACTTTGTTGTCACCCGGAATCAAGTGATGATCATCCAGCTATGAGACAATGATAGGAGTTATTATGATGTCACCTTGTTTGAGAGCTCTGAGGTGACTAGTGAGGCTCACCACAGGACCGGCAGGCTGTCCACAGATGTTGCATATGAGGAGGGCTACAACTAGTGCAGGAGGGGCGGCGGCAGCGTCTTTCCGGCGTTGGCGGTGGTGCTCCTCCCAAGCGTTGCGGTGTGGAGTAATCATCTCCCAGGTGAGGGGGTCGATGTGGCACTTTTTCAGGTTGTCTTTAAACTATCCTTAAACTTTTTCAGTTGCCCGTCAGCGTTACGTTTGCTATTTGTTAGGTGACAGTAAAGTAGCTACCTTTGCGAAGTCTACTATCGTCCATGCGGGTAAACATGGCCAGTCCAGCGTAGTTGTTCATGGATATTGGTAGCCTGATGCTCCTACAGTTGGTGTCAACAAGAATACCGGCATTTGTTCTCTTGTCTTCCAGCGAACTCGGAGGATGGAACGTAGGCCACGTTGGTGAAAAGTCATGCCTTGATGTGCCTCCTGTATGTGACCCATTTCTGGCTGCCTTTATAGCAAGGTGGGAGGACCACTGCTCTATATACGACCATTTTATAATTTCAGCTCCCTACAGCTAAAGACACGGTACAGAGTCTGTCAAAGGCTCGAGATGCACATCTGATCCGATGTTGAATATCTTTATCCATGTCCGCGATGGTGGACAGGTGGGAGCCGAGATACTGAAAGTGGGTAAAATATGAGAGGGTAGTGCCGTTAAGCTGGATGAATGGTGGAGGTGTGGCTGAACCAGGGGCAGACTGAAAGAGAATCTGAGTCTTACGAAAATTCACCTCAAGGCCGAAGTGTGCATATGCATCTGTGTAGGTGTTCGGGATCTCCCAGGTCGAGTTTAGTGTGAGCGACAAGGGTGAGGTCGTCTGCATACTGAAGTTCAGTAATGGAAGCTGCCGACACTTTTGTTCTTGCCTGGAGTCGTCTTATGTTGAAAAAGACCCCTTCACCCGTTACCTGATGTCGACCCCGCCTGCTAAATTGGCACTGGCACGAGTAAGCAAGGCAGCCAAGAAAATAGAAAGAGTTGGTGCCAGTACACACCCCTGTTTTATCCCGTTTGATGGAAAAAGAATCCAGACTGGGTGCCATTGTACAGATACTGCCGTTCATGCCATCGTGGAGTTGTTCCAATGGCGATGAATTTTGGTGAGCAGACAAAACGGCTGAAAGTTCGCCAGAGGGCATCCCTGTTGACTGAGTTGAAGGCCTTGGTTAGGCCGATGAAGGCCATGTACGGGTCACGACGTTGTTCTCTGCACTTTCCTGTATATATGGCGGCAGGAAAGACTACGTCAGTGGTGCCACGTGATGGTCTAAAACTACATTGAGATTCTGGGAGGAAGAGTGTGTTATTGGGTGTTGACTGTGTGTAAAGTGTGTTTCTGGTTGTTTATTGTGTGTTACTGGGTGTTGAAGTGTGTTAAGTGTGTTGTTACTGGGTGACTGTTAAAAGTTGAAATGTACTTTCACACACACACACACACACACACACACACACACACACACACAAGCAACATACACATGTCAAATATACACACAGCAAACATACATTCAACACTTACTAACAAACACATATATAGACAACACATACTCACACCTACCAACACAAGCAACATCCAGTAACACACCCAACACACAGTAACATACTTAACACACTACAAACACTCACTGCATCTAAGAACACACACTTTAAAATCCCAACACACTCTCAAAACACACACTCAACACAGAAACACACACTCAACCCTAGAAACACACACTCAGAAAACACACTAATACACACCAACACTCAGCAACACATGCAAATATCAACATAGTTTACAGACCAACGTTCAGTTAACTCCAGGAGGAATAAAATATATACCGTATTATTTATCTTCAGGACAACGAGCATTAGTGCATGGAGTTGTGTGTGTGTGTGTGTGTGTGTGTGTGCATGTGTGTGCTGTGTTGTGTGTGTTGTGTGGTGTGTGTGTGGTGTGTGTGTGTGTGTGTGTGTGGTGTGTGTGTGTGTGTGTGTGTGTGTGTGTGTGTGTGTGTGTGTGTGTGTGTGTGTGTGTGTAAGTGTGTTTTGTGTTTGCATGTGTGTGTGTGTGTGTAAGTGTGTGTGTTTTGTGTTTGCATGTGAAAGTGTGTGTTTTGTGTTTGCATGTATGTGTACATGTGCATGTGTGTGTGTGTGTGTGTGTGTGTGTGTGTGTGTGTGTGTGTGTGTGTACCTGAATGAATGAATAATTTATTTTGTTAGTGGACATGTTAGGTGGTTTGACTGAATGACTGAGAGAAAGAAAGAGAGAGTGACTGACTGACTGACTGACTGACTGAAAGGCTGAAAAGGTAGTTTTTGGGTGACTGGTTCGTGAATTAATTTTCTGAGTGACTGACTGGTTGAGTGACTGAGAAAAAAATATTAACCCCAAAAATATTGTCGCGCGATTCTCTGTACCGAAATATCAGAAAATAATTATCTAATAATAATGATGGCACGTCACACGGCTGTCCTCCCTCCCCACCCCTCTCTATGATATTAAATATTCGTCCAAAAATATGCCCCCAGGCAACGATATCTAACGAACATTTTAAATATGTTTTTTGTAGGTCACTGTTATCATTCTATTTATCTTATTTTCTCTGTCACTTATAGACAAAAATCCCTGAATAGCCTTTGACAACAAGTAGTTGGCCCCCGGGTCACGTAAGGTCAGGGGTACTGGGATTTTACATAACACCGCAACATATAAACCAATCACACAGGCAGACAGATATATGCCAGGTAGTGTCCAGGGAATATTGGTTGTAGCTGTATATCAATATTCACCACTGCACCAGCCTCGGGTCTCATTCCATACAACACAACATTTATCTTCTGTATAAGATCTATTTTGCAGTATTTCTATTTTTCATTGTTTTGATTGTGTTTATTAATTTTTTGTATTATTCAGTCATTCATTCTTGTGTTTCTTAATTAATTTAAAGTTGGTTATGTCTATGTAGGTATTTCTTTAGTCATTTAGGAATATTAATTTAGGCCTGTTTACCAACTGCTGTTTTGGGGAACGATATTTTATGAGGCACGCACACACGTCTTTAACACTTAAGAGACACGAGACGCTGTCAAAGAGTTACTTAGTAAACAATACCCCCAGCCCCCAGGTATGACAACACTGGGTCAGGTGTTGGCGGACAGCACAACACAACAACATTAAACACAACAATTCTTTTACACCAGGGAGGTGTAAGGGGGTGTCACACTATACTCATCACTCCTGTAACCTCACACCACAACAACCAGACGCGGATTCTCCAAAAGTATGATTAATCAGTTTGTTTCTCCTTTTAACTTGAGACTTACAATCGTTTCGTAATGTTTCGCTCATGTTTACTGACTAAGATGAATTGTCAAATTACTTAAGACACGGTGATAGATGCTGACTCACTCACGCTACAGTAAAGTGTTATATTCTTGAGTCTGAAACATTCCTTTCTTAACCTCCACCGTAACAAGGCTCAACATGAGGCTATACCATCATGACGTTCTTGCCTCCATCAGTCAAGAGGAACATAAACTAAATCACCATTCTTTTAAGACAGACTGTAGGTCTCTTGGCTCACACACGACGAGAAAAACTTGATGCAGAGAGTGGCGCGTGTGTGTCCTGACAGTGATACAGTGTGAAACCTCTATTTAAGGGACTATATTGCGAAGAAAATCCATTATATCGAATGTCAGCTAGACGTAAAAACTCCATCTAACGAACACACACACACACACACACACACACAGAGGATTCCACCCTCGGTATTATCAAAAATTTTACCCAGTAACAAAACACTTGTTAACTTTCCAACAGCATTTAATGAATTCTTGGCCGGAATTTTTGAGAGTTATCCCTGGTGCGTGTGTAGAGTATCCCCAAGTGAGGGTCGTGTTATTACCCCAAGTGAGGGTCGTGTTATTACACCCCAAGTGAGGGTCGTGTTATTACCCCAAGTGAGGGTCGTGTTATTACCCGAGTGAGGTCGTGTTACCCAGGTGAGGTCGTGTTATTAACCCAAGGTAGGGTCGTGTTATTACCCCAAGTGAAGGTACAGGTCGTGTTATTACCCCAAGTGAAGGTCAGGGGTGTGTTACCCCAGAAGTAAGGGTCGTGTTATTACCCCAAAGTGAAGGTACAGGTCGTGTTATTACCCCAGAGTTGAAATTAAGGTCGTGTTATTACCCCAAGTAAGGGTGTGTTATTACCCCAAGTGAAGGTACAGGTCGTGTTATTACCCAAGTGAAGGTAAGGGTCGTGTTATTACCCCAAGGTAAGGGTGTTATTACCCCAAGTGAAGGTACAGGTCGTGTTATTACGGTGAGTGAGGTCGTGTTATTACCCCAAGGTAAGGGTCGTGTTATTACCAGTGAGGTCGTGTTATTACCCCAAGTGAAGGTGAAGTCGTGTTGTTATTACCTTAAGTGAAGGGTCGTGTTATTACCCCAAGAGTAGGGGTCGTGTTATTACCCCAAGTGAAGGTAAGGGTCGTGTTATTACCCCAAGTGAAGGTAAGGGTCGTGTTATTACTAGTAGGAGAATGGGGTCGTGTTATTACCCCAAGGTAGGGGTCGTGTTATTACCCCAAGTGAAGGTAAGGGTCGTGTTATTACCCCAAGGTAAGGTCGTGTTATTACAAGTGAAGGTAAGGGTCGTGTTATTACCAGGTGAGTAAGGGTCGTGTTATTACCCCAAGTAAGGGTCGTGTTATTACTGAGTGGGGTCAGTGTTATTACCCCAAGTGAAGGTAGGGTCGTGTTATTACCCCAAAGTGAAGGTAAGGTCGTGTTATTACCCCAAAGGTAGGGTCGTGTTATTACCAGAGTGAAGGTAAGGGTCGTGTTATTACCCCAAGTGAGTGGGGTCGTGTTATTACCCCAAGTGAAGGTAAGGGTCGTGTTTTACTGAAAGAGTGGGGTCGTGTTATTACCAAGGTGGGGTCGTGTTATTTACCCAAAGTGAAGGTAGGGTCGTGTTTTACCCCAAGGAAGGGTCGTGTTATTACCCCCAAGTGAAGGTAAGAGGGTCGTGTTATTACCCAAGTGAAGGTAAGGGTCGTGTTATTACCCAAGGTAAGGGTCGTGTTATTACCCCAAGGTAAGGGTCGTGTTATTACCCCAAGGTAAGGGTCGTGTTATTACCCCAAGTGAAGGTAAGGGATAGTGAGATTGGGTAGTGTGGTGGGTAGTGTGTTGTTTGATGAGTGAGGTGGGTAGGTGGTTGTTTGGTGAGTGTGGTGTAGTGTGGTTGTTTGGTGAGTGTGGTGGGTAGTGTGGTTGTGTATCGGCAGAGGTGTTGTGTCTCCGTGGTAGTACAGTAGATGTGGTTAGTAGGACGGGGGAGAGAGTTAGCCGAGAGGGAAGGATAGAGGATAGAGATGAAGAGAGAGATGGAGAGAAAGAGGGAGGGTGGGAGGAGCGAGAAGGGCTTATGTGTGGTAGAGAGAGAGTGGGGAGGACTGCTGTGTGGTAGAGAGGGAGTGAGGAGGACTGCTGTGTGGTAGAGAGGTGAGGGAGGACTGCTGTGTGGGGGGGGAGTGAGGGAGGACTGCTGTGTGGTAGAGAGAGGGGTGAGGGAGGACTGCTGTGTGGTAGAGAAAGGGAGTGAGGGAGGACTGCTGTGTGGTAGGGAGAGAGGTGAGGGAGGACTGCTGTGTGGTAGAGAGAGTGGGGGAGGACTGCTGTGTGGTAGAGAGGGGGTGGGGAGGACTGCTGTGTGGTAGAGAGAGGGTGGGGAGGACTGCTGTGTGGTAGAGAGAGGGTGAGGAGGACTGCTGTGTGGTAGAGAGGTGAGAGGGAGGACTGCTGTGTGGTAGAGAGAGGGGTGGGGAGGACTGCGTGTGTGGTGAGAGAAGGAGTGGGGAGGAGGACATGCAACCTGACGCTTTGGCAAGAAAATCCCGCTAGTCCACGAGAACACTTGAGCCTACACCTCACCTACCCACACCACCCCTCCCCCCACACCTGCAAACCACCTCTCCCCACACCTGACCACACCGCCCCCACACCATCAACACCACTCTCTCCCTCATACCTGACCACACCGCCCCCTCCTCATCTGCCCATACCACCCACTTCCCACATCTGCCCACACAACCCCTGCCCACACCACCCCCTCCCCCACCACCTCCCACCTTCCCTACACCACCCCTGCACACCTGCCAACACCACCCTCAAACCTGCACCACCCTCTTCCCACACCTGCCTTCACCCCCCCCTCCTTCCCACCCCCCCCTCCTCCCCCCACCCCCTCTCCCACCACCCCTCCTTCCCCACCCTCCCTCCTCCCCACTACCCCTCCCTCCCCAGACCACCCCTCCTCCCCACACCACCCCTCCCTCCCCACCACCCCTCCTCCCCACCTACCCCCTCCCTCCCCTACCCCCTCCTCCCCACACCACTCCTCTCCTCCCCACAATCCCTCCCTCCCCACACCCACCTCCTCCCCTCCCTCCTCCCACACACCCCCTCCTCCCCACCCCCCCCTCCTCCCCACCACCCCCTCCTCCCCCACCCTCCCCTCCCTCCCCACCCCCTCCCTCACACTCTACCGCCTCAGCACCACTCCGGCACCGTCCTGACCAACAGCACATCATCGTGTTCTTCCTCGTGAGGGCCAATCAAACGTGTTTTCTCATTACTACAGTTAGGGAGAAAAATTACCTACCATGATGAATTTTCTGGGAATCTGCTCCGTGTTGATGTGGTTTTCATTACTGCGAGAAAATTACCCTCAAACCTCATGGTATCCTTATTACGGAAAAACCACAATGTATCGTTCAGATAAGATGTGTGTGTGTGTGTGTGTGTGTGTGTGTGTGTCAGGTAATGTCTCTTATGAGTTATGTATTCTTATGATTAAAACAAAAAACTGAGGTAGAGTTCAGCGTTGGCATCCTGGGGGGAGGTTGCTTAGGAAGGTGGGGATTAATCTGAACAGTGGTGAGGGTTACTTTGGATGCTGGAGGGAGGTTGCTTCTAAGGTGAGGGATTGCTTTAGAGGGTGGAGGGGATGACGGTACTTCGGAAGGTGG
>NW_024754386.1:0-10000 GCF_018991925.1 Homarus americanus | reverse complement strand
CAGCATCACATATTTTAGACTTAGGTTCAAGTCTCAAAAGCGTATAGCTGACAAATGTTTTTCTTTCTGCTTTTATAATATTATCTGACTGGTGAAAGAGAAGCATGCTGTCGTGAGCACGTGACGACGCGCTGCCAACATGACCTTTTCACAGTCTGTCAGAATATGATTAACAAATATAAACACAAACAGTACTGTAGTGTGTAGCTGGAATAATTCACAATTCCCAGGTGGTGACATATAATTCCCCAGGTGGTGACATATACCCCAGGTGGTGACACATACCCCAGGTGGCACATATACCCCAGGTGGTGACATATAATTCCCCAGGTGGCATAATTCCCAGGTAGTGACATATACCCCAGGTGGTGACATATAAGGCTGGCACATATAATTCCCAGGTGGTGACATATAATTCCCAGGCAGACATATAATTCCCAGGTGGTGACATAATCAGGTGCAGACATATAACCCAGGTAGTGACATACACCCCAGGTGGCATATAATTCCCAGGTGGTGACATATAATTCCCCAGGCAGACATATAATTCCCAGGTGAAGACATATACCCCAGGTGAAGACATATAATCCCAGGTAGTGACATATACCCCAGGTAGTGACATATACCCAGGTGGTGCACATATAATTCCAGGTGGTGACATATAATTCCCAGGGTGACATAAATTCCAGTGGTGACACATATAATTCCAGGCAGACATATAATCTCCAAAAACAAACCACAAACAAAACCAACAACACCCCATATGGTGACATATAACCCAGGTGCAGACATACACCCCCAACACAATCCCCAGGTGGCACACATAACTCAGGCAAAACATAACCTAAGGCGACACATAACCCAGGTGCAGACATATAACTCGCAGTGACATATAACTTGCGCGAGACATAACTATGAGGCGGTCACATAACCCAGGTGGCGACATATACCCCAAGTGAGACATATACCCCAGGTGGTGACATATACCCCAGGCAGTGACATAATTCCCCAGATGCTAACAGTCTAATATTCCTGCATGACGCCTACAGGTAACTGGCGCATAAAGGTTACGTATACACCAACATGTACCCCCCCCCCCTTCCTTTTGGCCTACCATCCACCAGGTGAGAGAGAGGTAGGTAGGTAGGTGGCAGCTGTCTTGGCCCGCCCCTGATAACACCTACAGGTCTCCCATTGGCCTACCTTCCATTACATAAGAGAGAGGTAGGTCTGTCTCTTGGCCTACTCCTCCATTACATAAAAGAGAGGTAGGTCTGGTTCCCCCATTGGCCTACTCATTACATAAGAAGAGGTAGGTCTGGTCCCCCCTTGGCCTACCCTCCATTACATAAGAGAGGTCTGGCCTCCCTCCCCCTTGGCTGCTCTTCCATTACATAAGAGAGAGGTAGGTCTGGTCTCTCTTGGCCTACCCATTACATAAGAGGGAGGTAGGTCTGGTTCTCTTGGCCTACCCTCCATTACATAAGAGAGAGGTAGGTCTGTCTCCCCCATTGGCCTACCTTCCATTACATAAAGAAGAGGTAGGTCTGGTCTCCTTGGCCTACCCTCCATTACATAAGAGGAGGTAGGTCTGGTCTCCCCTTGGCCTACCCTCCATTACATAAGAGAGGTAGGTCTGTCCTCCCCCATTGGCCTACCTTCCATTACATAAGAGAGAGGTAGGCTGGTCTCCCCCTTGGCCTACCCTCCATTACATAAGAGAGAGGTAGGTCTGGTCTCCCCCTCAGCCTACCTCCAATACATAAGAGAGGTAGTCTGGTCCCCCCCTTGGCTCACTACCCTCCATTACACATAAGAGAGAGGTAGGTCTGGTCTCCCCCCCCTTGGCCTACCCTCCACATTACATAAGAGAGGTAGGGTCTGTCTCCCTGGCCTACCTCCATTACAAGAGAAAGGCAGGTCTGGTCTCCCCTTGGCCTACCCTCCATTACATAAGAGAGAGAGCAGTCTGGTCTCCCCATTGGCCTACCTCCATTACATAAGAGAGAGAGGTCTGGTCTCCCCCCTTGGCCTACCCTCCATTACATACAGAGGTGGGTCTGGTCTCCCTTGGCCTACCCTCCATTACATAAGAGAAAGGTAGGTCTGGTCTCCCTGGCCTGCCACTCCCCATTACACACATAAGACAGAGGTAGGTCTGTTCCCCCTTGGCCTACCCCTCCACATACATAACAGAGAGGCAGGTCTGGTCCCCCCTTGGCCTACCCTCCATTACATAAGAGAGAGGTAGTCTGGTCTCCCCTGGCCTACCCTCCTCCATTACATAAGAGAGAGGCAGGTCTGGCTCCCCCCACTTCAAGCCTACCTTCCATTACATAAGAGAGAGGTAGGTCTGGTCTCCCCTTGGCCTACCCTCCATTACATAAGAGAGAGGTTGGCTGGTCTCCACCCCCCTGGCCTCCTCCATTACATAAGAGAGAGGTAGGTCTGGTCTCCCATTGGCCTACCCTCCATTACATAAGAGAGAGTAGGTCTGGTCCCCCCCTTCTACCTTCCATTACATAAGAGAGAGGTAGGTCTGGTCTCCCCCTTGCCTACCCCTCCATTACATAAGAGATCTGGTCTCTCCCCCTTTACATAAGAGAGGTAGGTCTGGTCTCCTCCCTTGGCCTACCCTCCATTACATAAGAGAGAGGTAGGTCTGGTCTCTCTTGGCCTACCTCCATTACATAAGAGAGAGGTAGGTCTGGCCTGCCCTTGATAACAGTCACTACTGTTTACAATATCAAGTTTCATTAATGCCTTCACAGCATCACCGGAATAATCGTTAGTGAATTATATCTTAACCGAATACAGTGTTTGTATTCTACGTGTGTGTGTGTGTGTGTGTGTGTGTGTGTGTGTGTGTGTGTGTGTGTGTGTGTGTGTGGTGTGTGTGTGTGTGTGTGTGTGTGTGTGTGTGTGTGTGTAGTTTATCTAACATCGTGTTTGGTTTGTATACCGAGTGTGTATAGCCACGTATTCAATAAAAAGTGTATAGCTATTGGTTGTTTACTCTTTGTATTACGAGTGTACAATGTAGTTAAGCTTTGTGTACAGTAACAGTGGTGCAGTTCAACTAAGACGGTTTACACTGTTACCTTGTATATAGAGGAGGAACCATATAATTGAACCTTGTGTACAATATGGAAGGTCAAATTTAACAAAATTATTCTTTACATTGTCTACTATGAGTGTATAGTAGAGGGTGTGTACAGTACAGCGTGTGTACAGTACAGTGTGTGTACAGTACAGTGTGTGTACAGTAGAGCGTGTGTACAGTACAGTGTGTGTACAGTACAGTGTGTGTACAGTAGAGCATGTGTACAGTGTGACAGGTAGAGAGCGCCACACCCTGGCATATGAGCCGCCAGTCTTATATTAACGCTGGAGGTCCAAGTATGATGTATTGTGACATGTAGGGCGGCGCCTTTTGTGTCCACTCCCCCTCCCTCCTACCCCCACCTACACCTCCTCTCCCTACTCCTACCCCCACCTACACCTCCTCTCCCTACTCCTACCCCCACCTACACCTCCTATCCCCACTCCTACCCCCACCTACACCTCCTCTCCCTACTCCTACCCCCACCTACACCTCTTGTCCCCCTCCTACCCCTCTTTTGTCCCCCCTCCTACTTCCAACTTCTATCCCCATCCCCTACTCCCACCTTCACCTCCTCCATCCCACCTCACCTCTCACCAACATACACATCACCTCCGCCGACTCCAGTCCCTCGGAGTTCCTCGCCAGAGCTCTTCAGTGTTTACTCAACATTCATACTTCCCAAGCTCACCTATGCCTCCCCTGCCTGGTCTTCCTCCCTAAATGCCGCACAACGTAAACACCTAGAAAAAGTGCAAAAGAAGGCATGCAAGATTATTCTCTCCCCTTCCTACTCCACATATCAAGAAGCGCTCAACACACTAACGCCCGTATTATTAAACATTATCTTCCCTTGATGAGGGTCGTGATTCAACCCGAGTTTTAAACTAAATGAGTCCTGAGGGACACCGCAGTACAGTACTTAACGGGGTGGTGTGGCGGTAAAATTAACTAATTCTAATAAAATTAATTTATAATATTGGAAGATGTTGTTTAATAATACGGGCGTTACCCTCTCGGTTCTCTCTGACCAGCACTACAACCTCATCTGCAAATTTGGTGAGAAGCTTCTGCAGCATCCTCGACACCGGCTCCTACTACCACCCGAGATCCCTCGTCTGCGAATTGCTGTTCGACACCACAACCACATCCAGCTCATACGAGCACTTACCGATCGCTATAAGAACAGCCCAGTCCCAACCACTGTAAAAATTATCAACAACTCATAATCCACCAGTGTATTCACTCCCAGTCAATCTTATCTTTTGCACTGTCACTATGTTCAAATGCCTTGTAGTATGACCTTCTCCCCACCTTGTTATTATATATCATATTTGTATCACTTATGTTACTTGTATATTATTTGTCAATCAAGTGATCCATTCTCCAATTATGTAACTATATTTTCAGCCTTCCGGCTGCCATGCTCTTTCAATAAACCGTTAATTATTATTATTATTATTATTATTATTATTATTATTATTATTATTATAACACACACACACACACACACTCTTCATAAAGAAACGTACACCCATTAAAATATTATTCGGCACCCGTGTCATATAGCATCACGCCGTAAGGGTGCCGAATAATTTTTTAGTGGGTGTACATGCCAAAGTCTCTCAGTGAGTTCAGACTCAACCGTACGTGGAAAGATGGTTCAGTGTACAACAATGGTCTCTAAGTACACCAAGGACAGTAAGTACAACTCTGTGTCTATCATAATACTATTCACTAATTATAGTATACCTCAACAAACTAATATTATACTGTACCGTAATTTAACCTAACCTAACCTAACCTAACCTAACCTAATCTGTCTAAAAAACAATTCAATTCACCTGTTAATTAAGCCAAATATCACCTGAATTATTAGAAAAAGTTGTGTTGGTCGAGTTACATACACGTGTAGACTAAAGCTATGTGTTACGGCTTGTTACTACAGTCTTAGTTCAATGTTGTATTTATCTCAGTGAGGACAGTTACCCCCCTACTTCTTCTTTCCCCCCCCCCTCTCCTTCAGCCAGGCTACCACGAGGAGAGAAGGGGAGGGGGGAGGGGGGGGGAGCAGAAGGAAGGTGGAGGGGAGGACGAGGGGGTGTGGAGTTCTCGGTGTGTGTGTGTGTGTGTGTGTGTGTTATCAGTTCAGTTATGGTACACGGTGCTCCACTTCCACCACCACTACCACCACTACCACCACACACTCCCAACGACAATGACCAGACAGTGAGGGACAACGGCGCCACGACAGTCACAACAAGGACACAGTCAGTCAGTGTACAGTTAGTTGTCCTCCACTTGACGTGTGAGGTAGAGAGAGAGAGAGACTGTTTTTTTTCCTCCCTTCCATTACATCATTATCCCCACCATTCAACCATTGTTTCCCTCCAACTACAGAGTTTTCCTCCACCATTATCCCTACAGCTACAGTAGTTCCCCCATCACTTAATTATTTTCTTTTATAACTACAAGATTTATCCTACAGTTATCATTCTTTCTCTACAAACCGTTATTTTCCCCTAATCATTCTACATTCTGACCTATTTTTTATATGATCTTCCCCTCACTAATTCCATCATTCTTGCTGTATCACACTGGCATTACTCCATTGGATCATTCTAACCTGTAAGTAAATCATCCTCCCCTGCCTCCCTTTATCACCCCCCTACCCTTAGTCAGTCAATCTTCCTGGTTATTCCCCACATCAACATTTCTCTCATTACCCTGCAGTTCCACCCCCCCACCCCCTTCCCCACTACCACTACCACCATCTACCACACACTACTAACTACCATCACAACCACCTACCACACACCACCACCTACCACACACTACCACACACCACACCACCCACCAGACCACCACCACCACGCCACACACACCACCACCTCCACACACCAACCCACCACACACACCACCACCACCACCACCACCAACACCACACCACCACCACCACACCACCACCCACCACCACACCACCACCACACACCCACCACCACACCACCACACACACCACCAACCACCACACCACCACCACCACCACCACCACCACCACCACCACCCACACACCCACCTACCATCACCACAACCCACCACACACCACCACCACACACCCACCACCACACACCACCACCTACACCACAAACCACCACCACACACACCACCACCACCACCACACCACACACTACCACCACCATCACCACACACCACCACACACCACACCACACACCAACTACCATCACCACCCACCACACACCACCACACCACCCACCACACCCACCACACACCACCACCCACCACACACCACCACCTCACCACACACCACCCACACCACCACCACCACCACACCACCACCACACACCACCACCACCACACCACCACCCACACCACCACCACCCACCATCACCACCACCCACCACACCCACCAACACCACCACCCACACACACCACCACCACCACACCACTCCACCCACCACCACACCACCACACCACCATCACTCACACACACCACCACCACCACACCCACCAACCACCATCCACCACCACCACACCACACCACACATCACCACCACACCACCACCACCACACACACCACCAACCACCACACACCACCACACCACACACCACCACCCACCACACCACCACCCACCACCACCACCACACCACACACCACCACACCACCACCTCCCACCACACCACCACCACCACCACCACCACCACCACCACCACCACCACCCACCACCACCACACCACCACCCACCACACACCACCACCCACCACACACACCACCACCAACCACCACCACCACGTACCACACACCACCACCCACAGCACTCTACCACCCACCACACACCACCACCCACCACACACACCAACCACCACCACCACCATCACACACCACCACCTACCACCACCACCACCAACCATCACCACCACCACCCCTTAGGTTCAGTGTAGTGACTAAACCTTCAGTAGAGTCTCACCCATACTCTTACTGACCTGATCAACACATACTTACCTGTCCCTCCCCCCCCACACCCACGAAGGTCAGAGTCAAGGGAACACACACACACACACACACACACACACACACACACACACACACCTCCACTTTTATAGCCAATTTAATATACAATATAAACCGTAAAGCCAAAATAATCTTATCAACAGTATACTCGTACATAAGCATTTAACTTATCAATAAATATTTGTATCCTATTTTTTGACAAGATAATACAGTATAATGATCCATTTATCTCTGTATCCGAACTCTCATTCCTGTGCCTCTTTGAAGACGTAGTTTAATTTCCTGGAGACAAAGATCATTACTGTCACCTACACAAAGGTTCCAATAATATCTCAGAAGTGGATATATATATATGGGGGGGAGGAGGAGGAATACTTCAGGTTTATTTGGCTTCCTGAACCTGTATGACCCCCTACCCCCCAAGGCCACGTGATCACCACTATACGCCAACAGGTAATTCTTGTAATTCTTAATTGTATTCTTAAAATGTTTCTTGTCAAAACATATATTTAATCTTAAAGATTGTTACAAGTTTTACTGAGAGCCGACTCATGATCAACCTGCTGTATATACCCACATGGCAGTTTGGTGTAAACTAGATAACGAGAAGTGAATACATATTAGACTAACATCACATCTCTCAACGAGGAAGTGTACTACATCAACACATCATAAATAAACATAATATCAATACATATAAATGGAAGTTATCATCATAGAATAAAAATCTTCAGTCACTCCCTAAGTCGCGTTCTTATTTACAATATACTGTAGGGGAGACTCAAGAAGAACCAGGTGGTCATCATACCTTCTCACTACTGAGTAATCGTAGCCTCTTGATCATGGTCCAGCCATGGCCCTATACCAGGCCATACAGTCCAGGTTGTGTCGCCTCTAACTCAGGTATTTCCGGTTCCTCGGGATAAAAATGTAACTCGTCTTGACGCGCAGGATTACCACACACAGCTCCGTAATCTACTGAGCACGACAAGTATTGGCTTCTCAGGTATCATCAAGATAAAAGGCCTTATCTCTGGCTCACACGTCTCTCATACTGATAAAAACCACACGGAGTTATGAGCACTTGCGAGTCTTATACCTCCCAACATTATCTCCACTCACCAAGGTACAAGATTATTTCTGTGCAAATAAACAATTATCAAAGTCATACACAAATATCATTAACCATTATTTACATCTCACTTATTAACCACCATAACACCAACGAAAACTGACGTGGTGAGAAGGATACATCAGTGACGATGATCTCAAGTGATCAGTTGTACGAGTCACCACGAGCAGTGAGGATGGGGTGGTGGAGGCAGGTGAGTGAGGGCAGCAGGTGTGGCCTCCTCACACATGTGTCGCACGCACCTGTTCCTTTGAGACTGGTGGTGGCCTGCATCATGGAGCCCAGTCAGGCAACTCGCCCTCGTTGCCTCAACCTCCGGCTAGGTGGCGCCTAGGTCGAGCTAGGCAAGGCACTATCGCCGCCGATAAGAACCTACCCATATCACATGTCTTAAAAGGTAAAAGCGTAGATCCTTCTGCTTATTGTCGGGAACCTGATGCAGGTGGATCATCCCTGCCTGACCTTGATTCACACTGGGGGTGATCCGCGGTGAGTCATGGCCACGCACAAGGTAAACAACGTGTCGCGGCAAATTTATGAGTAAATCTCAGGTGATCAAAGATGAGTATATGAGGCTAAAGTCAAGGGTGATGAAGGGGGTAGTGAGGGAGATCTTATGAGAAAGGGAGTGGAGAACTTCAGTGAGAGGGAGTGAGGAAGAACTTCAGTGAGAGGGAGTGAGGAAGAACTTCAGTGAGAGGGAGAAAGGAAGAACTTCAGTGAGAGGGAGTGAGGAAGAACTTCAGTGAGAGGGAGTGAGGAAGAACTTCAGTGAGAGGGAGAAAGGAAGAACTTCAGTGAGAGGGAGTGAGGAAGAACTTCAGTGAGAGGGAGTGAGGAAGAACTTCAGTGAGAGGGAGTGTGAGAGAACCTGAATAGATTAAGATAGATGGAAGAGAAGAAAACAAAGGACGATAACATCAAGTCCATAGAAGAAGAATGAAGAAGAGGGAAGACGAAAGAACACGAGAACAATAACCAGAAAGGAAGAGATAAAGGAGGTGAAGAGGACATGATGAAGAGAGGAAGAAGAAATGGAATGAAGGAGAGAAAGAAAAGAAAACTAATGAAGGAGGGGAGCACGAAGAAAGAAAGAAAGAAAGAAAGAGGAAAACAATAATGAAGACAAAAAGGAAAACGAAATGTAAGTAAAGGGTAAATGAATGTCTGAAAAAAGAAGAAAATAGAGAGAGAGAGCATGAATAAAGGGGAGATGAAGAATCGATGAAACAGGGGAGGACGTGAAATATTGGATGATGGAGAGGGATGAACCATAGAGAAAAAAAATTGAAAAGAAAATGGCATAATAAAAAAAGAGAAAAAAAAAGATAAACACAAATATGATAAAGTTAAGACATAAAATAAATAATAACAACGATTTAGACAAAAATAAACAAAACACAAAGAAAAAGGAAGGAAGAGCAAGAAACTGGAGAAATAGAATAAAGGTAATTGAAAAAAAAATGCAAATATGTAGAGGAAGAATAGTCGAGAGGCCAGAACGACCATAAAAGAGGGAAGAAGAGGGAGAGAAGAGGGGGAACAAAGAGGGAAGAAAAGGAAGAGAAGAGGGGGAACAAGGAGGGAAAAATGAGGAAGAGATTGAGGTCCCCAGCGCCAGGTGATCCACACTATCCTAAACACACAAGGTCCTCCACTCCACCCTGCGTGACTCTTCCCTTGTAAATACGGGTCCCTCACTGACTAGCAATACGTAACTGAACGAAGTACTGAT
>NW_024754385.1:0-14328 GCF_018991925.1 Homarus americanus | reverse complement strand
AAGAGCAAGAATGTAATGTCCTCAATGAAGTAATGACATAGTTCAAGATACAATAAGTGAGGTGGCCTGAAGTCTTTGACAGTGTCACATTCAATAATATAGTGCTTTAAAGGTGTATCACAAAGTTTACATGCTGAGTGTTCCGGTATGGGTACAGCGTTACTAACTTGCCAGATGTGTCTGTATCCTAACCTAATTGTGGCCACGACTACATCACGCAGGCAGGCAGGAGCAAGTTGTTTGGACACTATTCCTAGCCCCCTTGGTCCCTGTTCACCTACTGTAGCAGTAAGTAGGTACCTGTTGTAAATCGAAAGGTTGCGAATTCGTATTCAGGGAAAGTTGTTGGAGCTTCTAAACTTGAACTGACACAATCCGAGGAGTGGTGACCCGAGGATCACAGACACTATCTCTCCCTTCCTAACCTCCTGCTCCTTCCTCTGTCCTCCCAAAATTGAACCATGCTATCGCAAAGGTAATAATACAGGTAGAGACAACAACATATTTTCCTATTGTCTTATTATATATTAATAACAGAAACGCTTTACATTGTCTCACTGTTCATTCCCTCCACAATTCTTCCTCTTACTTCTTCTTCTTCTTCTTCTTCTTCTTCTTCTTCTTCTTCTTCTTCTTCTTCTTCTTCTTCTTCTTCTTCTTCTTCTTCCATCAATACTTTATTAACGGTGTATGTAAGTTTCACCCTGTTTTGCACTACAGCGGTAGATCAAAGTATATTTTGTTAGCAATAAACCAAAAGCATATTTTATGGCCTAATCATCACTACATAGAACACCACCCATAAAGCATGATACTAGTAGACCACAAAAACTGCTATAAACACCCAAAGCATATTTTATTGCCTAATCATCACTACACAGAACACCACTCATAAAGCATGATACTATTAGACCACAAACTGCTATAAACCCCAATAATAAACTATACTAGTGACTATAATTGTGTTACCCAATATTATACGAAATAATACTATAAAACATAATAATAAACACACTAATAGTGTATATTAGTGACTATAATTGTGTTACCCAATATTATACGAAATAATACTATAAAACATAATAATAAACACACTAATAGTGTATATTAGTTGAATGCACAATCTGATGAGAAGTCAAAAAAAAAAAAAACAACATAACAATAACCTAGAAAGAGTGTAGAGTATTTTTGTGCAAACTATTATACTAGTAGATGGTCTAAGATAACTGTATGTGAAGGAAAAGGTGTGCTCTCCACTCAAACTTTCTTTTTATGAAATCTCCTACTCCCCAGCTGAGCGGTACGCCCAAAGGGAAACAAAACGTGGCACATAACACGCCGCCCGCCAGCTCTGGCTCGGTGAATAGGAATCAGTAATCGGGCGGAGTATAAACAACACCGCCGCCAATGTGCTCCTCCCATCTCTGAGGAAATCTGGCGGGCAACTTAGTATTATATTAGTATGTAATAATAATAACAATAATAATAATAATAATAATACTAATAATAATAAGAATAATAATAATATTAATAATAATAATATTAATAATAATAACATGCAATTACATTTTATAACACATACTAACAAAATAGTGTATAGCCTACTGTACTTAACTATAATAGGTTAGGTTGCGTAGGAGGATCTAAAAAGTACAGTAGTATATACACACACACACACACACACACACACACACACACACACACACATACAGGACACACACACAACACACACACACACACACACACACACACACACACACACACACACACACACACACACATACATATAGACAACAAACGAAATTAGAAACCACACGTCAGTGAAGTTATCAAATCCTCCAGTTTCCGTCTACACCTCCTACTCCGACTCCGACTCAAGTCCCTCGGTGTTCCTGCACACGAGCTCCTCAGTGTTTACACAACATTCATACTTCCCAAGCTCACCTATGCCTCCTCCACCTGGTCTTCCTCCCTAAATGCCACACAACGTAAACACCTCGAAAAAGTGCAAAAGAGGCCATGCAAGATTATTCTCTACCCTTCCTACTCCACATATCAAGAAGCGCTCAACACACTGACCCTTTAGACTCTCACTGACCATCACCACGACCTCATCTGCAAATTTGGTAAGAAGCTTCTACACCATCCCCGACACCGGCTCCTACTCCCACCTGAGATCCCTAGTCCGAGAATTGCTCTTCGACAGCCCCACAACCAGTATCCAGTCACCATACGTGCACGAACTGACCGCTACAAGAACAAAACAGTCCCAAACCACAGTAAAATTATCGATAACTTGTAAAATCAGTGTATCACCCCAGTAAACACCTGGGCTCCTGCACCTACACTGAATAAGAAGCCAGAACTGTAGTTTGAGCTTTTCCCAGCTTAATATATAGGCTTGTTATTTGAAATACCATGCTACTGGTATATTATCAATTGTGTCCCCATTCCCCAAATAGAATTGCAGTATTTTCAGCTCTCTGGCTGCCAAGTTCTTTCAATAAACGCAACATATATTATTATTTATATGTTGGCCCATACCAACTCACTCCCCTGAACCCTCCTCCCCACCGGACTATCAACAAGTTCTGGCCATAAGGTACTATCTCATTTGGCAAAGGAATGGAACCAGTGATGAATAGTGGTGAACAGTGCTTAACTCAGTGAAAAACAACTCGGCAGTTGAGTCTTACCCAAGCTAGCTAACCACCTTCACACAGTGAGGTCCCAGGTACCCAGTTATACTTCCCCTGAGACTCCACGATAGAGAGGCCTGGGACCACACCTCACCCACTTGAATGAGTGAGTCATGTCGACCACGTGGTGTCCTGGGTATACGAATACCACGTAGTGAAGTCGCTGCTGTTACCACCATGTATTCCTCAGCACATCTGTGAGGTGTGAATCTGCTACACTAATTGTGCCCTCATAACGCCATCTGTGAGGGAGTTACTACACTATGCGTCTGGTGTTTCAACACCAATTCAGCATGATCTAATGCTGCGCAAACATTAATCTGTATAGTTCACTGTAGTGCTCCTCTTTCCACCTTCTGCAATGAGGCTTTGCGAACCAAATGGCGAGATGTACTAAAGTCATTTGTGTCCGCAATGCATACTTTCGAAGCTCCTTGTTTGGGAAGGTAGAGATACGTCATTGCTATTCAGTTTAATATTATTGTTTCATACAGGCATACGTAGGCTATGGAATAACTTTCAATCTCAATGGTGCCGTTTGTATATTAAGAAATACCGAAGCCAGACAGTACAACACCAGCGAATATGAAGTATCACTGTAACCGGCAACTGTTACTCACTCATACCTACATACATATATAGAGTCTTTACAGAATGATAGCAGACACGGGGAAGACGAACAACAAGAGGAGAAGAGTTAGAAGAAAATCAACTTCAAGCTAAGAAGAAGAATACCAAGACATTTCCTCCAAACAAGAAAACAACACACACACAATCAAGCCGACCAAACACTGAGAAACCGCGAAACCCAGCCATGCACTGGACGCTGGACCGACTTATCCCACGTATCCAGGCGAGTTAAGCGAAACCTTCACAAAGCGCTGTTTCAGCCAACAAAATCACTCTATCCCACCACTTCTTAATCCCCCTGCCACTAGTAAGGCCGTGCCGCGGCGCATGAATGAATGAAGGAATCTGCAATCCTTTATGTATTAAAACCTACACTTACCAGCAACAGAAAAGTGTGTCATGCCAGGCTGCGTTAGGATAGATTATGTTCACTGGGCCACACTTTGAGAGGTTCAAGCATACAGGAAGTTAGGTGAGTTACCTGGAGGTTAGGTGAATGTTGACTGACTGACTGACTGACAATTATTAGGAAGTGGTTCCAACACGTTCACACACAACCTATACTCATACCACAAGTCCAGAATTAGAGAGGATCATGTGATTGGATATATTTTCAACGATTTACTCAGTGTCTAACCAACTCTTTAGCGATTTAAATGTGGACCTAAAATTAGGTCCGTATATTTGTTTGTCGTGGTGGTGGTGGTGGTGTGCGCCCGTCCATCAGGTTGATTAACCACCAAAACCATAAAGGGTGCGGCCCTGCCGTTTCAGGGCATACACCACATCCATGGCGGTGACGGTCTTCCTTTTTGCGTGCTCGGTGTAGGTGACGGCGTCACGGACGACGTTCTCCAGAAACACCTTGAGGACGCCGCGGGTCTCCTCGTAGATGAGGCCGGATATACGTTTAACACCTCCACGCCGAGCTAGACGACGAATGGCGGGCTTGGTGATACCCTGGATGTTGTCACGAAGCACCTTACGATGACGCTTGGCGCCACCCTTTCCAAGTCCCTTGCCGCCTTTGCCTCGTCCAGTCATGTTGTTGTGGTTGCTACTACAGGTGGTCCTGGTGTGGCTTCGCCCACGGTTTGGTGGGAGTAGGTGGCGTGCTGTGGACGCAGCGGTAGTATCGTTCATCCAAGGCCGTCCCTCCCTCTTGGAGGTGGGGCGTAGCTTGCGGATGACGCATGCGGCACTCGTGGCCAATGAGGTGGCCACTGAGGTGGAGAATGTCTGTATATAAGCCCGCCCGCCTGCCGGGCCGCCCGTATTGACTATTTCGTCGTCGAGATGTCCCGTACTAAACAGACTGCCCGCAAGTCCACTGGAGGCAAGGCTCCACGGAAGCAGCTTGCCACCAAGGCAGCTCGCAAGTCCGCCCCAGCCACCGGTGGTGTCAAGAAGCCCCATCGTTACAGGCCCGGAACCGTCGCCCTTCGTGAGATCCGTCGTTACCAGAAGAGCACAGAGCTACTCATCAGGAAGCTGCCCTTCCAGCGCCTGGTGCGTGAGATCGCCCAGGATTTCAAGACTGACCTGCGCTTCCAGTCGTCTGCCGTCATGGCCCTGCAGGAAGCCTCTGAGGCTTACCTGGTGGGTCTTTTCGAGGACACCAACCTGTGTGCCATTCACGCCAAGCGCGTTACCATCATGCCCAAGGACATCCAGCTGGCCCGGCGCATCCGCGGAGAGCGTGCTTAAGTCCTCTTCCTTGGGGAAAAACAAAAAGCACAACAAAACCTACCAGACATCTATAACTCGGCCCTTCTCAGGGCCAAAGAACTGTTCTGAAGATAATTTTCATGACAATCGAAATGGTTGGTGGACGGAGAGCGTTAATTTCGGTTACCCAAATCGCCTAACGGTAAGTTGGTAACATTCGTGGAGGTACGATTGTATAGTAGGTCATCAATTCGGGAGGTGGGTGGGTGTAACAAACAAGAGCTAGTAACAAATAAATATATAAAGAAGAAGTAAGTAAATAAATAAATAAAATAAAAGAACATACAATAAAAAAAAAAAAAAAAATTGTTTACATGAAATAGGCGTGCTGCAAACAAGAAATGAAGCCCAAACACACTCCATGTATGTCACTTTGCAGTGGGTGTACAACTACTCCACGCAGAATTTATTTATTTATTTATTATGTTTCGATTTAGTCCGGTTTCTACGCCAATAGAGAATGCAGATTATTATAATTTTTATTATTTCCTCACATATCACAACTGTCTCAGATACCGTGGTCTGAAGGAGCCACGGTTGTAGTAGTGGGATGGCGTGTTTGTTGTGCACAAGTAACCTCTTACTTGGAAGAGGTGTACTTGGTGACAGCCTTGGTGCCCTCAGACACGGCATGCTTGGCCAGTTCACCGGGCAGCAAGAGTCGGACAGCTGTCTGGATTTCCCGACTTGTAATGGTGGAGCGTTTGTTGTAGTGCGCCAGGCGGGAAGCCTCGGCAGCGATGCGCTCGAAGATGTCGTTCACGAAAGAGTTTATGATGGACATAGCTTTGGAGGAGACTCCTGTGTCGGGGTGCACTTGCTTCAGTACCTTGTAGATGTAGATGCTGTAGCTTTCCTTCCTCCTGCGCTTCTTCTTCTTGTCACCCTTGGCAATGGCCTTCTGGGCCTTTCCAGCCTTCTTGGCAGCCTTTCCGGAAGTTTTGGGAGGCATGGCGGCACAGTTACTCGTGGCGCGGAGCGAGAGAATTGAAAACTGGCCCGACTTACTTTTCCTTATATACCGAGCGGGCCGCTCAGGATCAGACTGGCTGCAGCTACGGCTCTCTTACATTGGTTGGGTCCGCGAGACGGCCACCTGGCCTGATCCTGAGCTTGGTATAAAAGACCAAGGTGGTGGGCGGAAATTTAACTCCTATCACGAAAAGCAGCAGCAGCAACATGTCAGGACGCGGCAAGGGAGGCAAAGTGAAGGGCAAGTCAAAGTCCCGTTCTAGCAGGGCCGGACTCCAGTTCCCCGTGGGTAGAATCCACCGTCTCTTGCGTAAGGGCAACTATGCTGAGCGCGTTGGTGCAGGTGCCCCTGTGTACCTTGCAGCCGCCATGGAGTACCTGGCAGCAGAAGTGCTCGAGCTGGCCGGTAACGCCGCCCGCGACAACAAGAAGACCCGCATTATCCCACGTCATCTTCAGCTTGCCATTCGCAATGACGAGGAGCTGAACAAGCTCCTGTCTGGAGTCACCATTGCCCAAGGGGGTGTCCTTCCTAACATCCAAGCTGTGCTCCTCCCCAAGAAGACAGAGAAGAAATAAGAACCCAAGGTTCGTTCACACAAGACAACCTAACCAAACAGGCTCCTTTCGGAGCCACAGGATATCACTTAAAGAGAGAAATATACGACATCAACGTTTTGCAGGATAACACTCTATTTTACGTACAGTAAGGAACATAAACAATGGAGAATTTCATGAGATGTATACATTGCAGCCCAGACTAACGGACTAGCGCGTACAGCAGCCAGGGAGGCGACCTTATTTTCAGTCAGGTTCATACACAAAGAAATACATCAGATTCATTGACAGTACAGTACACATTTACCAGTGTGGGCTAGCCAATTTGGGATAAAGAGCAAGAATGTAATGTCCTCAATGAAGTAATGAAATAGTTCAAGATACAATAAGTGAGGTGGCCTGAAGTCTTTGACAGTGTCACATTCAATAATATAGTAGTGCTTTAAAGGTGTATCACAAAGTTTACATGCTGAGTGTTCCGGTATGGGTACAGCGTGACTAACTTGCCAGATGTGTCTGTATCCTAACCTAATTGTGGCCACGACTACATCACACAGGCAGGCAGGAGCAAGTTGTTTGGACACTATTCCTAGCCCCCTTGGTCCCTGTTCACCTACCTACTGTAGCAGTAAGTAGGTACCTGTTGTAAATCGAAAGGTTGCCAATTCGTATTCAGGGAAAGTTGTTGGAGCTTCTAAACTTGAACTGACACAATCCGAGGAGTGGTGACCCGAGGATCACAGACACTATCTCTCCCTTCCTAACCTCCTGCTCCTTCCTCTGTCCTCCAAAAATTGAACCATGCTATCGCAAAGGTAATAATACAGGTAGAGACAACAACATATTTTCCTATTGTCTTATTATATATTAATAACAGAAACGCTGCTGCCGCCATCCCGGAGGCTTTACATTGTCTCACTGTTCATTCCCTCCACAATTCTTCCTCTTACTTCTTCTTCTTCTTCTTCCATCAATACTTTATTAACGGTGTATGTAAGTTTCACCATGTTTTGCACTACAGCGGTAGAGCAAAGTATATTTTGTTAGCAATAAACCAAGAGCATATTTTATGGCCTAATCATCACTACATAGAACACCACCCATAAAGCATGATACTAGTAGACCACAAAAACTGCTATAAACACCCAAAGCATATTTTATTGCCTAATCATCACTACATAGAACACCACTCATAAAGCATGATACTATTAGACCACAAACTGCTATAAACCCCAATAATAAACTATACTAGTGACTATAATTGTGTTACCCAATATTATACGAAATAATACTATAAAACATAATAATAAACACACTAATAGTGTATATTAGTGACTATAATTGTGTTACCCACTATTATACGAAATAATACTATAAAACATAATAATAAACAATAGTGTATTAGTTGAATGCACAATCTGATGAGAAGTCAAAAAAAAAAAAAACAACATAACAATAACCTAGAAAGAGTGTAGAGTATTTTTGTGCAAACTATTATACTAGTAGATGGTCTAAGATATCTGTATGTGAAGGAAAAGGTGTGCTCTCCACTCAAACTTTCTTTTTATGAAATCTCCTACTCCCCAGCTGAGCGGTACGCCCAATGGGAAACAAAACGTGGCACATAACACGCCGCCCGCCAGCTCTGGCTCGGTGAATAGGAATCAGTAATCGGGCGGAGTATAAACAACACCGCCGGCAATGTGCTCCTCCCATCTCTGAGGAAATCTGGCGGGCAACTTAGTATTATATTAGCATGTAATAATAATAACAATAATAATAATAATAATAATAATACTAATAATAATAATAATAATAATATTAATAATAATAATATTAATAATAATAACATGCAATTTCATTTTATAACACATACTAACAAAATAGTGTATAGCCTACTATACTTAACTATAATAGGTTAGGTTGCGTAGGAGGATCTAAAAAGTACAGTAGTATACACACACACACACACACACACACACACACACACACACACACACACACACACACACACACACACACACACACACACATACATATAGACAACAAACTAAATTAGAAACCATTAATGTACAAGAGAAGTTATCAAATCCTCCAGTTTCAGCCAAATTCTCCACTTGACTCAAGTCCCTCGGTGTTCCTTCACACGAGCTCCTCAGTGTTTACACAACATTCATACTTCCCAAGCTCACCTATGCCTCCTCCACCTGGTCTTCCTCCCTAAATGCCACACAACGTAAACACCTCGAAAAAGTGCAAAAGAGGCCATGCAAGATTATTCTCTACCCTTCCTACTCCACATATCAAGAAGCGCTCAACACACTGACCCTTTAGACTCTCACTGACCATCACCACGACCTCATCTGCAAATTTGGTAAGAAGCTTCTACACCATCCCCGACACCGGCTCCTACTACCACCTGAGATCCCTAGTCCGAGAATTGCTCTTCGACACCACAACCGCATCCAGCCCAGCCCATACGTGCACGAACTGATCGCTATAAGAACAGCCCAGTACCAACCATTGTAAAAATTATCGATAACTTGTAATAAATCAGTGTACTCACTCCCAGTAAACACTACTCCTTGCACTGTCACTATGTTGAAATGAACTGTAGTTTGAGCTTTTCCCCAGCTAGTTATTATATGTCTTATTTGTGTCACTCATGTTACTTGTATATTATTTGTAATTCGTAACCCATTCCCCAAATATGTAACTGTATATTTTCAGCCTTCTGGCTGCCAAGCTCTTTCAATAAACCGTTAAATATTATTATTATTATTATTATTATTATTTATATGTTGGCCCATACCAACTCACTCCCCTGAACCCTCCTCCCCACCGGACTATCAACAAGTTCTTGCCATAAGGTACTATCTCATTTGGCAAAGGAATGGAACCAGTGATGAATAGTGGTGAACAGTGCTTAACTCAGTGAAAAACAACTCGGCAGTTGAGTCTTACCCAAGCTAGCTAACCACCTTCACACAGTGAGGTCCCAGGTACCCAGTTATACTTCCCCTGAGACTCCACGATAGAGAGGCCTGGGACCACACCTCACCCACTTGAATGAGTGAGTCATGTCGACCACGTGGTGTCCTCAAGATGCTACGACACCACGTAGTGAATGTTTTGCTACAGCATCATCATGTGAAGTTCCTCATAACACCATCTGTGAGGTAACTGCTACATCATCAGGCCCCTCATAACGCCATCTGTGAGGGAGTTACTACACTACGTGTCTGGTGTTTAACATCTCACCTTACATTATCTACGCGTGCAAACATCAATCTGTATGTTCACTGTGTGCTCCTTCACCTTTCTCTAATGAGGGCTTTTGTTAAACCACCAATGTATGATGTACTAAGTCATTTGTGTCCAATGTATACTTTCGAAAAGCCCTTGTTTGGGGAAGGTAGGAGAGAGTAGTCGTCATTATTGTCCAAGCCACATTATTTATGTCTATATATAAGTAATGTAGGCTGGTTTTTAAATACCTCAATCCCCTAACGGTGCGGTTTGTATATTAAGAAATACCGAAGCCATACAGTACAACACCAGCCAATATGAAGTATCACTGTAACCGGCAACTGTTACTCACTCATACCTACATACATATATAGAGTCTTTACAGAATGATAGCAGACACGAGGAAGACGAACAACAAGAGGAGAAGAGTTAGAAGAAAATCAACTTCAAGCTAAGAAGAAGAATACCAAGACATTTCCTCCAAACAAGAAAACAACACACACAATCAAGCCGACCAAACACTGAGAAACCATGGCGGAACCCAACATGCACCGGACACTTGACCTGACTCTATCCTGCCGCATCCAGGCGAGTTGCTGCTTAAAGTCCCTCACGCCAGCGCTGTTTAGCCACTGCACCTATTCTATCCTCCTAAAATTCACTTCAATCCCCCCTGCCACTAGCATGTTATGTATGTATGTATGTATGTATGTATGAATGAATGATAACTGCAACTTTGCGTATTAAAACTCATTACTCTTACCGAAGTAATATAGTGCGTGGTTATGTTATGTCATGTTAGGATAGATTATAAACTACATTGGGTTACATTTCGTGAGGTTCGCAGTTAGGTGAGGTTCCTGGAGGTTAGGTGAATGTTGACTGACTGACTGACAATTATTAGGAAGTGGTTCCAACACGTTCACACACAACCTATACTCATACCACAAGTCCAGAATTAGAGAGGATCATGTTATTGGATATATTTTCAACGATTTACTCAGTGTCTAACCAACTCTTTTGCGATTTAAATGTGGACCTAAAAGTAGGTCCGTATATTTGTTTGTCGTGGTGGTGGTGGTGGTGGTGGTGGTGTGCGCCCGTCCATCAGGTTGATTAACCACCAAAACCATAAAGGGTGCGGCCCTGCCGTTTCAGGGCATACACCACATCCATGGCGGTGACGGTCTTCCTTTTTGCGTGCTCGGTGTAGGTGACGGCGTCACGGATGACGTTCTCCAGAAACACCTTGAGGACGCCGCGGGTCTCCTCGTAGATGAGGCCGGATACACGTTTAACACCTCCACGCCGAGCTAGACGACGAATGGCGGGCTTGGTGATACCCTGGATGTTGTCACGAAGCACCTTACGATGACGCTTGGCGCCACCCTTTCCAAGTCCCTTGCCTCCTTTGCCTCGTCCAGTCATGTTGTTGTGGTTGCTACTACAGGTGGTCCTGGTGTGGCTTCGCCCACGGTTTGGTGGGAGTAGGTGGCGTGCTGTGGACGCAGCGGTAGTATCGTTCATCCAAGGCCGTCCCTCCCTCTTGGAGGTGGGGCGTGGCTTGCGGATGACGCATGCGGCACTCGTGGCCAATAAATTGGCCCTCTCCCTTGTGCCATTGTTGGCCATCTGCCCGGACCGGACCACCCACGACTGTCATCGCCCACAACAACTCACGAGCGTTCTTGGTTTATCGAGCATTAGCTTGCCCTCCCCACTGGTGGTGTGAGTGACCCACACTCCAGCTGGAGAGCAGTTATAGCGCGATATTCCCGGCGTGGTTTGAGCCCTTTTCCTTCTACTACTATTTTTCCTTTTTCGCTCTGGCCTAGGGACCTGCACCCTCAAAGTGTATTCGTCCTGCGGTCCCCCCTGTAACTGTTCACCTCCCTCCCAGGAGATTGTGAACACGAAAGGGGGTCGGAGCAAAACCCTCCCCAGCCGAGTCTTTCCAGGAAAACCGTGATCGTGCGGGTCCACCTGGAAAGAGGGTAGCAATCCTTATCCTTCCCAAATAGGCACACTTAGCTCACGTCTATAAGTGAGCAGTCACATACACTAGGAAGTAGGCTTCCCCAACGGGGCTCCGGGAGAGAAGCTCAGGAACCACTCTACGACCACCAGCCAGTGGGGGGTGCTGTAATTCCTCTGCATTTTACTCAACCGGAATAGGTAGGATCTAATAATAAAAAAATAAAAAAAATAAAAAAAAAAAACAACAACAACCCGGTTATGGAGCGCGTACGCCCTCCTAACCGCGACCCCCGCCTGAACCGCCAACCTGACGACCCGAACCACGACAGGCTTCGCACAGAGAAAGCAGACCAGTTACGAGCCTTCAATGAAGCCCTGAAAACTAGGAACACTGCCACCACCTCCAACAACTCCACCACCACCACCACCTCCACCACCACCACCACTGCTACCGCTACTGAGGACAACTGGACGAAGGTAGAAAACAAGAAACGCCGACGTGCTTTTTCGGGAAACGAATGCCGTCAAGCAGCCCCAAAGGCACCCATCACCACCACCAGCTCACCTCCAACGACACTGCCAAAATTCCGGATCACGAAAACGGACGCAAAAACAACATATGCCGCCGTCACAGAGATGGAAAAGCTAAATCCTCTGGCCAAGTTCTCAGTGCGGCACAACCTAAAGGGGGAGATGATCGTTCACCCCAAAGACAAGAACTCCGCCACCACCCTCGACACTTACCTGCAAAGCACCACCACCATTACTTCAACCAAGCTAGACCCCGCCCAGAAACTGATGAAGTCGGTAGTCCTCCGGTACCCAAAGGAACTACCTCTCGAACCCCTGGAGAACCACCCGAAGATCCTAAAAGCCGAGAGATGCTCTCCCTTGTCCGACAAGACGGCCACCACGAAACAAGTGCTCATAACGCACTACGGCTCACCCCCCAGCACCATAGACCTCAAAACCTGGGGGATCTACGAAGTGAGGCCCTTCGTCCCAGAGCCCCTGCGGTGCTTCAGATGCCAGAAGTACGGGCACCATCAGACAAGGTGCACGTACAAGGAAATCTGCGCAGTCTGCGCACAGAAGCACGGCACACACTCCTGCCTCACCAAGCTGAAGAATGGGGAAAAAATTGCCCCCAAGTGTGCCAACTGCGGGGGCAAACACCACGCCTGGAATCCTGGATGCTCCGAGAGAACAAAGAGGGTCCAGGCAAACCGACCAGCAGCAAGACCGGCCCCCACCGCCTACACACCAGCCCCACCAAGTACCTTCGTGTGGGGAACCCAAAGGCCCAAACAACAGAGACAACCTCCTCAGCCAGTCAACACCCAAACTGCAGCCCAGTTTCCTGGCCTCACTACAGCCACACCTCAGCCACCCAAGCAGCAGACAACGACAACCACGAGCAAGACAAAAGAAGCACACACCAAGGCACCAGAAGGAATGATACACTTATCAGACCTAGCCAAGGTACTGACAACCTTCGCGGAGGGCCTAGCCGGACTACTGGGCCACAAGATCCAAACCACACAGCTCCAATTACTCATGGGGAGCGTCCTCGGGCAAGTCGCCACAGCTCCAGACACCTCAGTGGAGGAAGCCACGCCGGTCCGCACACGAGTAACAGCCGAGGTACACTCTACACCGAAGAAGGCCACCAGAGAACCCAAGATACCAACAGCTCCCAAGATACCCACAGCTCCCAGAAAGAAACTGGACGTTTCAACTCCCCTGAACCGAACCACGGCCCAGAAGGCAAAAACCACAGAACACGAAGACATGGACTTGATCCAGTTGGAATCGAGCTTGGACATCTCCATCGAGAAGCACCAGAAGTCCCCGATGAAACAGTGGTGGAAAACGTCAGCACCCTGAACATCCTTACATGGAATGCTCAGGGCATCAAAAATAAGAAACACCTCCTACAAGAAGCAGCAGCCAAGGACAAGCTTGACATCATACTCCTACAAGAAACACTTCTACAAGAACACCACTGTTTCAAATTCAGCGGTTACAAGACATACAGGAGGCATTTCACGCAGGCGTCAACAAGAGGATGTATGATCTTGGTCAAGTCAAGCATACCCTCCGCCGATGTCACGCAGCAATTTCCATGTGGGGAAAACATCGAGACACAGGCCGTCAAAGTAACCCTCCAAGAACGAGAATTAACTGTTCACAACATCTACAAGAACCCAAGGGGCTCACTGGAGGTTACTCAATTATTTGCTTCGGCCGCTGACCACGCCACACTCATAGGAGGGGATTTCAATGCACATCATCCCTTCCTAAGCTCGGCAAGCCCCACAAATGAAGACGGCCTACACCTATACACCACCTTTCAAGATACACCCGAGATCTGCCTCCTGAACACCGGAGAGCCCACCCACACTAGGGGAGGAAGGCTAGATCTAACCTTCGTCTCCAGTGCACTACAGCCTTCGGCCTCCTGGCAGATACACCCCACGCTGAGCAGTGACCACTTCGCCACCCTAACAACGCT
>NW_024754384.1:0-24386 GCF_018991925.1 Homarus americanus | reverse complement strand
CTATTCTCAAATATCAAAACTCAGAGCTGCATTAATAAAGTAAATAACACATACCATTATACGAGTTAAGGAACATCACCCAAGGGTAAAGATTGTAAAAAGCAACAACACATTAGACCAGCAGTTGTGTGTATCATCAATTACCAGGCGGTGGTGGGGTAAACCTCTGCGGTTACCACATGCTAAGTTTCACTACCTTCCCCCTCTTTTTTAATATATTTTTTTTACCTGTTACAATACTTTCCCGAATACACACGCCGTTGGTCTTTATATAACAACAAGAACAATCTGAAATGTCGAGTATAAAAGCTCCTAGGATCAGTACAGTATCTCAGTAGGCAGGTAAGTATATGATTACCTTTACATGCATGTTATTATTCACGTATCCGTACCGTATGTATAAAGGTCTCTATGTATTAATAAATTTCATCAAAGTATCTCTAAAACCAACGAGTGTTTCAATAAATCTATGTATATTCGTGATGTAAGAGTTTCATGGGTGATCGGGATGTCACTCTCTAAGAATTGTAATATTTGTTTTTTGGTACTTGAGGGATGTCCATCGTTATCTAGGCAAATATTTTCATCACAGTTTCTTATACATGTAAATAGGAATGTATAATATTTGACCTTATCTGCCAGCCTTACAATAGCCTCGTTATGTCACCCCTTTCAGGTGCACCAGAGCTCCTTATACCACTCCATGGTGACCAATTAGTGTGCGTGTGTACTTGATCTTTATCTTTAATTTCACTACTTTTACATTTTTACCTAACCTAACCTAACCTAACCTAACCATTGGGTACTTTTCATATGGCTTAACTATTACCAAAGAAATTATTGATGGTGATCTCGGCCAATATTATGATGGGACGAAATCACTAAAATGGGCCGAGGTCACCACTGAATGTGGGCCGAGGTTACCACTAGATGTGAGCCGAGGTTATCACTGGATGTGGGCCGAGGTTACCACTGGATGCGGGCCGAGGTTACCACTAGATGTGAGCCGAGGTTATCACTGGATGTGGGCCGAGGTCACCACTGAATGTGGGCAGAGGTTACCACTAGATGTGAGCCGAGGTTATCACTGGATGTGGGCCGAGGTTACCACTGGATGCGGGCCGAGGTTACCACTAGATGTGAGCCGAGGTTATCACTGGATGTGGGCCGAGGTCACCACTGAATGTGGGCCGAGGTTACCACTAGATGTGAGCCGAGGTTATCACTGGATGTGGACCGAGGTTACCAGTGGATGCGGGCCGAGGTTACTTGGCCGAATTTACCATAGGCCGACGTCACTGGCACCCGAGATTGTGCTGCTGTCATCAACACAAGAAAACGCCTCAACTCTTGTGAATACGTAAACACTGATATTATGATCTGATTTATAATTAAACCTGAAATGTTGGATTCTGTAGGTTAAAAGAGATTTGTTAAACTATTATTTTGGGGGGAAATTTAACTTAAACAAAGAGACATCGGAAAATTTGTTCAGACTTGTACCCAGAACCAGCAGAACCTGATGGTCAGTCCCCGTGTAAGGTCACGGTGCCTCTGTTATATAAAGTTTGTAAGGTGCTTATATATTACAGCTTCACTTCTCTTAATATACAGTATTGGTTAATGTGTAAAAGCTATTTTATAATGAATAATTCACTCCTTTTGTATATCTTTGTCTCTTATTTATTCTTATACTAATACAATAAGCAGAGCAATGAAGGCAAATTTACTTTATCAATAAAATGATTCCATTATAACCATACAGTAATTTAGTAAGTCGGTAAATGATGAAGTGAAATACTCTCTCAGAATTGTATCAACTTTATAAAGAAGAAGTATTTAGTAATTGTTTTATAACGCGTGGCATCTCCAAGACCATCTATGTTTTCAATCCGTCGACCCTCTAGAAAATACTTTGTGGTTCCCCAGTTGAGAAGCTCTGGTAGAGAAGTAGAGTGATAGTGTAGACACCGACACAGGCTATAAACCAGTTTAAAATAATACAGATGGGAAGTATACATGATGAGACTAACTTCGCGATTACTAACACATACTTAAAAAAAATCATTATGGAGAGGAACTATCCGGTACACGCAGTGAGTTTCATTTTGACTGATGTGTATATGGGCGAACCTCCCATCACCTATAAGGCCATCAGTGACGGACACACCTGGTCTGGACTACTCATTAAAACAGCTTCTAATATCCATGGTTAAGGATGCCTGATATTATTTCCCATTTGAAATACACTTAAATTTGGATTAATTCAGGTCATCGGACTTAAGTAACTTTATCTTGTTAAATTATTACCATTAGCTACAATAACACGGAATGTACTGAGCATCAGGCGAGCTTCTATAGGTTTTAACCTTATTATGCCCGCGTTAACTAGTGCGGGGTGGACTGAATTGTTTTAATGTAACCTAAAACTAAAGGGCTCACTGTATACTAAATAACGTATAAGTATTTTTTCTTTACAAAACAAAAATTGAATCCCTAATTAAAAACAGATATCTTAGACTGACAAGGTGACAGTTGGTTGCCTTTATTCCGGGCTTTGAATGTTTACATATATTTGATCCTAAAGGAGTAGAAAAAGTAAATTTACTTAAAATATGAGAGTAACATTTTTTTCACCTTATCGTTATCAATTTTATATTATATGTAACCCCAAAAAAGAGTATTTTTATTACCTGACTGTGGCTACAGCTTTAGTGTGTTTACTTATGTGTTACCAGAGAATTAGGCTAAGGTCTTGGGTGACTCCTCATACTTTACTTGAGCAAGATATCTATTTTTTTTCCCCGAGATCGAGATTTTTAAAAGTTGAGATCAAGATCCTTCGCAATTTTAACATTTATGAATCATCTAAGGACTTGCCCGCCCAGGTAGCACTCGAGTGGCTAAACTTCAAATAGGATATTCTTTTGGTCGTGTTTATACAACTATGACTATTTTCAAGTTAATGGATGGCTGGAGGTTTAGTGTTATTAAAAAAAATAGCGGAAATATTTACCAACTAGTATGGGTATATACTGTACGTACTAACTACCAACGGATTTACATTACCATGATTATAAATTAAAATTCCGGACCAAACAGACGTACAGCTTGTGATACCCAGACCCACTGAGACCACCACCATGCACTCCTCTCAAACCCAGACCTCTTAAAAGATATCTACCGCCTGAATATTAAAATATTTGTGAAACCTTATTTTAATCCCATTGAAAATTATTATGACATATACTCATAAGTTCCTAAGAATTACCAAATACCAATAATTAACTGTGCGACCATTACGACATGTCTATTTCAATCAACCAATCAAACATGTCGGTAAAGTGATTTAATATTTTTCGAGGGGAATATTAACAATTATATGTACAGGTTTCAATGGCAACTATTAATTTACTAATCACTGTACTGAATTACGTAAGATTAGTAAGAATTTTTTTTTTTTATACTTTTTGTCCTGAGGCTCAACAAATGGTAACGTCAATATAGCACCATCATTAAAATACAATATAGTTCTTTATTCTAACTCTCACTCACTGTCCTACACAGAATGTTTCTCTAAAGCATACATGTTAATTGTAATTACTGTTATTACACTCTAAACTAATTGATAATAACAATAACTCCAGGTGTTACACATTACTGCTGTCTAACTAAATCTGATTCGTGGAGAAACGTAAGCTGTTCTGGGTGAGGGTTAAAACTCTGCCTCTCTCCCCGGGGGTGTTGTACAGTCCTGAGAGTGAGTTTCACTGCCTCCCTCCCTTATAGCTCTCCCTGCAGGTGCTGGGCGGCCGGCGGCATGTGTGCGGTCTGGTCGCCCGAATAACCGCACTGAGACTGACTGCTAGAGTTTCGGCAAGTTGTGAAGTTAACGGAGAATAACATGGGCTTCCTATTCTGGTGCCAGCGAGGATACATTACATACCTGGGTTATGAAGTTATGGCTTAGTAGGGAGAGGAGGACTCCTGCCTGGTGAGGATATAAGCTAGGGAGAAGAGGTAGGTAGCCCGGGAAAAGGTATCGGTGTGGATGCTATAAGTTGTGGGCGCCAGGGTTGTGCGCCAGTGTTCGTTTGGAAACTTATGCGATATTTTTAATTTAATTATACTCCTTGGCAGAAAGGGTTTAATTATAATTGATCATTGAAACTAATTGAATTGAAAACTATGAGGTTTGAAGTGATGAAGAATAATAGATGGTTAGATTTTGATGTCTGTAACTGCGGAAACCGACGTGCTTTTGTTTGAACACGTCAGCTGACACAGTGGAGGGTCGGACAGGGTGGAAAATCACAACGGACAGGAGAGTTAGAGCCACAGTATGTGTAAGGCAGCAGGGAAGGAGGTCTTTTTTTATTTGAAATTTCTGAAAGCTTAAGTTTTCTAATGTACCTACTTCATGGTGTAAAGCACTAATGCCTCAAACATAGTTAACTACATAATACACAAAGTTACAAATATGTGCCTTACCCTTGCCATAAGAAATTAATAAATGCACCAGCGGATTTTTTATATTAAAAGTGTACTGATCTACACAAATTAATAATAACTTGGCGCTAATACTATCCCAGGCAAATATATAGAAAAAAGAACGTGTTTACAGAAGCTTTCACAATTTATGTAGATGACGCAATGTACTTATTTGGCAAAGGAATGATCAAGATTAAGGAAATAAAATATCTGATCGTATGGAAACAAACTTCAGCTTTACAGTAAAAACAAAATACAGTCCAGGAACAGTGATCCATTAAACTCAACACTGGTACATGGGGTTAAACACATATAACACACACACTCCATCTAGAAGTTTGTGTCTTAGAGAGCCTATTAAGTTATCTTATAGAGACATGTAAGTGCACTGATCTACTCAATGGGCTTCAAACGAATGATTACGGTAAACTTGGTGTCCATTCAATAAAGTTTACTAGACTGTTACTGTGTACAAATTACACTTTTAATGGCCATATGATTTAGGGTCGCTGATGGCTCGTAGCCGTCCAGGATCAACATATAAATACATTTGCTGATACAGTGTGTGGATCAAAGTCTATCATACAGTGAGTCTTAGTGAAGGCTCTTACTGGATGATCTTATTGCCCGAGTGTATAGAGTAACACTACATAATCTCATGTCTTCAAATATACATGAGTGCACATGCGTAAATACATACAGGAAAATTACAGTCACACACACACACACACACATACCTCCCTCTCTTGCGTCCTGACAAGTTCAACAGTTCTTCAGTACATAAACTTCTACTTCGCTAAGCCTGTGAAATTTGATAATAACTTCCCTGATCAGAAGTATTTATACGCCTCTCGTAGAAAAAAGTGCCCGATTAATGTTACACCAGTACCCCCACAAGTGATATATTCTGAAACTTATTCCTCGTCGCTAGAAACTTTCACAGGGACAAACTTAAAGGAGTTTGGCGATACATTTCAGGTCAGAAACTTTTATACGTTATTGTTAGACGAAGTTAGGAGACGAAAATGAGTGTAGGAGGATGTACAAATAAATGAATATCTTCATACAAAATGTAACCTGACCTGACCAAACCTAACCTAACCTAATTAAATTATAAATTAAACATCATATGGCAGTAAGCAAGGGCTGAAAAGAAATATACAAAATCTTACAATATACGAATTAATATTAAGTTGTAATAATAAAACCAAAAAGTTATCTCTATTTGACAAAAAAGATTGATGATTTGTAAAAGCTTAAACTAAACAGGGATAATTGCCTAATATCGATAACTTCTATGTATTATTTTAAGCTTCTGACTGGCCATCGGCGATCATGTACGTCATCATATTAGGTATTAATGAATTGTGAAATGGAAAACTTAAACTAACTTAACCTAACATTAACAAATATTAACTAAGTGTTATCATTTTTTTTCGTTTTACATACAGGATAATCATCATGGGTGATATGATATTATGATGTATTCTGAAAAAAATGTAAAAGACGTAAGTTTCGGAGAAAAATAATTAAATCTAAAGTTACTCAAAACAACAGTAAAGATTTAAACTATACAGAAGAGAGGAAAACAAATACCAGTAATAAGTACAAGTAATAAATAACTAAATAAACCCTGGAACTAAATATATATATTTTGAAATTCTTTGTCTTTTATACTATAGACTAACTGCAGTATATACTTATAACATTTACTCAAGAAATATTAATGGTTGCCCCTCGTGTACGAGGATGGGCCGGCCCAAGGCGTGAATTTGTTTAACGTGTAGAAGCTATAGTCAACACAACTACCACACCCTAAGTTAACGAGTTGCATGACCTAGTGTCAAGGAATAATCCGAGAAGACCGGACAACTCGCCAACTGCACTGGCTAACCATTATCCCGATCACAATCCACTAATCGATTAACATCCAGGTCGCTAATTACTGCTGGGTCGACAGAGACAAATGACGTATTAAAAAAAAAAAAAAAAAAAAAAACAGTCCTACTCTGCTTGGGAATCGAACTCGGGTCGACTCGCATTAAAAGCCGAGTATGCTGACCATTACACCACGTATCACCAAAATAATTTTTTGTTTTTTTTTTCTTGCTGGTCAAGCCCCGACCAGAGGTTAGCTAGATCCCCGGACAACTCTTTCGGAGATTGACCAGCACGTCGTATTTGTATTATTATCTTGACCTAATTATATGTTACAAAGTCACTTGTGTGTTTTTCAGTGTTGTTTTTAATAATATTTACTTATTGTAATTTAATGTCAACAAATAATTGACTAAAATAATATGAAAACAAACAAATATAAACGGAATATATACTATATGTTACACTAAATATGCATAATTGACGATTAGTGATAAATTCTAGGTATTTCTCTTTTGGGGAAACTTTTCACCGGCCATAAACGATCCTGTAGATCATAAATGTACAAATAAATGAATACCTTCATACGAAATGTAACCTGACCTGACCAAACCTAAGCTAACCTATTTAAAGTATAAATTAAACATCATATGGCAGTAAGCAAGTCCTGAAAAGAAATATACAAAATCTTACAATATACGAATTAATATTAAGTTGTAGTAGTAGGGCGTGTCATACGGAAGCGAATTTTTTTTTTTGAGTTTGAAAAATCGGCCCATGGTATTAATGATGTAGTTCTATGTGCAGAATCATGTGATATCTTCAGATTTGAAAAGTTTTCATTTTTTGCTAGGTAAATTTTAACTTGAAATCTTATGAAAATTCAGTATTCCCACCCTTTTACCAACACCACTAAATAGCTTATTTAAAGTAAAGTAAATGTATCAGGTTAATTTATTAGGATGGAAATGATCCAGAATAGTGGAACGAATGATCTTGGCATTTATTAAATTTAATATTCCTTTGAAAATAAAATCATCAAATACAAAAACCGGTTTTACTACTTTCGGTAGTGTTGCTGCACCATAGAACATGTCTTTCTTGCTTCTGGCTGCTCATCACCTCCCTGCTGACCACCTGAGCTCGGATGTAGCCTTCCCTCCTCTCCTGGCTGTACACGTGACTGCTGGCCTCGCTCACTTGCTGTACACAACGCTCTATACTCTGGGTGTGCGAGGGCCAGGCAGGTACATGCATGGGGTTGTCCATGAAAGCTCTGACTTGAACATTGGTGAGGCTGCAGGTAAGAGGGGGCTCACTGCCAGCCTGGATGTTATCCAAATCTATGAGATCAGTGAGGGTCTTGGCACCTAGATTGACTTCAGGAGTCTTCCTGACCCTGAAGGAATCGTCACCAGCTAATTCGTCATGCCCAGATCCTCTCATAAGTTTCATATCCAAGTACTTTTTGACTGCCACTCTTCTCTCCTCCTCATCCTTACTGCAGAGCATTGTCTGCAGAACTGTCTCGGGATAGGCATGAAGAATCTCTCCTCACAGTCTGCTCCCATAATCTGAACAACCTTCCTTCAGCTGACTCCTCAGGGCTCAAGCTGGAAGAACATGCCTCAGACCTTCGAGAGTGTGTTGGCTTAGGCAGTGTTGAGCCAATTTGGCAAGTAGACACTCTGATAGATTGGACAATAAGTCTCAGGTTGTGAAGCTGGTTCCTTTCAGTTTATGATGGGCGACCCAAATTCTGCAGAACCTGAGAGCGGGTGCTTGAGCCACCTAGAATGTGAGACTGGACTATCTGCAGGTAAGCAAGTCTATCAGGCATGACCCCAGTTTTGATGGCACTGCAAATCATGTAACCATAGTACTAGTCAGTACTCAGGTCGTCAATGACAGTATGTGCAAGCTCAACGAGTGGAGGGCCAACTGTGATTTTTTCAAAGCTCGGATTTATTTCTAACTCAGTGGCAGAGTCCAGCATCTTGCCAAGAGGACCAGACCATCTGTTGTTTGAAAGAGTCTTGCCATCCAGCTCCTGGATCAGATGTCTGAGTGGCAACTCGTTGGTGTAGAGGTCACAAACAATCCAGACCAGCTTCCTCCCAATCTTCCGCTCTATCCACTGTATGACCCCCCCATGCCACCCTGTGTTCGTGTTGGTGCTGTCCCCTCCAATGGCCTGCAGGGTCTGGTCTACATTCCTCTCTCTGAGCCAGTTCACAATGTTATCTGCCACTATCTCAGCTGGTTTCTTGATGTCATCTTTCTCTGGAGTGAAATGCCACAAATACTTCCCTCCTGGTTCACTGCAGCAGGAGTAGTGTTCCTCCTTCACCATGGCAGGGAACAACTTGTCAGAATCTCCAACTTTCATGAACACTTTAGTGTCATCCCTTCTCCCATCAAAGAACAAACAATTGATTCCATTTTCTCTTATTCCCTTATCAAACTCCTCTTCTAGGTTACTGACAAGTTTCTCCTGAGCTCTCCTTACTTTGTTATGATATATCACCAGGTGAACATCATCAGGTGTTATCAAACCACCGTCAATCCAGGCAGCTGTTGCTATCTCTGCAGTTTCTCTGAGACCAGTGTGGTGTCGCATGCTGGCCAGAGCTGTGCTCGGGATATCTTTCCTATTTCGAATCTTATGCCTGGAAGGTTTGGGATCATTATTTTCTGGGTTAGGGACAAAGTCACCATTCTCCTGGTCAGCACTCGGATCAGCCATGGGGAAGTCATTAAACTCTGAATCAGCTTGACTCCAATCATCGGCCTTTTTTACCTCACTCTGGGCCTTCTCAAGTCTCTTTTCCTCGGCAACTCTTATCTTCTGCCTCTCTGTGGCAGCCTCCTGTCTCTTGGACTCGGGAATATCTTGGCTAGAAATCATGAGAGCCCCTATACTGCCAGTCTTCTCTCTCTGTGCTTTGACAAATGCCAGTTCTATCACAGGAATCTTCAGTTCACGCTTGCAAATACAGGAGATGTGGGCCTCGGATTTACAGTCACGATCGCATCCAAACTCAGGACAGAGAACAATTGGGCACTTGCAAGTAATTATGTCAAATAATGGTCCAGTTAGCCTTAAGCTGTCATAACTGCAAGTTTTCCTCTCCCAAAGAGATATCTCTTACCTTTTCCCCAACTAGCTGTGATCTCTCACTAATCTTCTTCTGACTTATTTATGACTGGAGGCTTGAACTGATCGTTAGCCAGAGTGTACTGTGCCAAGACAGCTTTGGTCATATCACTGGCAATGTCTTTGTTTGTGTAAGTTCTTTGGTTCTTTTCACTGATTTGCCTGATTAAAACACCGTATCTCAAAGCATCTCTCAATGTAGGCAACTCCGACTTCAGGAGCTCTCTCCCAGACCCAAGATAGTGACTGAGATGGCTGGATTTTTGGTTCCTCGTCCTGACACAAGCAGCCATCGCAAATATTATCAACTTATAAATGCATCAGAATATGAAACAGAAAAAAATATTGTTACTTGGGTTGTTAAAGAATGAAGTCAGAAAGCAATGTTCACTATTTAATTGTAATGCACTAATGCAGCTGTACGTTAGATTTTCGATAAATTTCACGCTAAAATTTACCTAGCAAAAGGTTGCAAAATATTGAAACTGAAATTATTTTCTGTTTATATACACTAAAATCTACCAAAAAAGTGATGGGCCATTAGTTTTAGCTGATCTTCCCTCCTATGACACACCCTATTGTAGTAGTAAAACCAAAAAGTTATCTCTATTTGACAAAAACGATTGATGATTTGTAAAAGCTTAAACTAAACAGGGATAATTGCCTAATATCGATAACTTCTATGTATTATTTTAAGCTTCAAACTGGCCATCGGCGATCATGTACGTCATCATATTAGGTATTAATGAATTGTGAAATAGAAAAGTTAAACTAACTTAACCTAACATTAACAAATATTAACTAAGTGTTATTTTTTTTTACCTGCCAGAGGGTTGTGGGACCAGAGTGTGTTACCTACCAGAGAGGTGCGGGCCCAGAGTGTGTTACCTGCCAGAGCGTTGTGGGTCCAGAGTGTGTTACCTGTCAGAGGGTTGTGGGACCAGAGTGTGTTACCTACCAGAGGGGTGCGGGCCCAGAGTGTGTTACCTGCCAGAGCGTTGTGGGACCAGAGTGTGCTACTTGCCAGAGGGTTGTGGGACCAGAGTGTGTTACCTTCCAGAGGGGTGCGGGACCAGAGTGTGTTACCTGCCAGAGCGTTGTGGGGACCAGAAGGTGTACTGCCTGCAGAGGTGCTTATGGGACAGAGTGTTACCTACCGGGGATGGGACGAGTGTGTGTTACCTGCCAGGGTTGTGGGGCCAGGGAGTGTGTTACCTGCCAGAGGGTTGTGGGACCAGAGTGTGTTACCTGCCAGAGGGTTGTGGGACCAGAGTGTGTTACCTGCCAGAGGGTTATGGGACCAGAGTGTGTTACCTACCAGAGGGTTGTGGGACCAGAGTGTGTTACCTACCAGAGGGGTGCGGGACCAGAGTGTGCTACCTGCCAGAGGGTTGTGGGACCAGAGTGTGCTACCTGCCAGAGGGTTGTGGGACCAGAGTGTGTTACCTGCCAGAGGGTTGTGGGACCAGAGTGTGTTACCTACCAGAGGGGTGCGGGACCAGAGTGTGTTACCTGCCAGAGCGTTGTGGGACCAGAGTGTGTTACCTACCAGGGGGGATGCGGGACGAGAGTGTGTTACCTGCCAGAGGGTTGTGGGACCAGTGTGTGTTACATACCAGGGGGGTGCGGGACGAGAGTGTGTTACCTGCCAGAGGGTTGTGGGACCAGTGTGTGCTACCTGCCAGAGGGTTGTGGTACCAGAGTGTGTTACCTACCAGAGGGGTGCGGGACCAGAGTGTGTTACCTGCCAGAGGGTTGTGGGACCAGAGTGTGTTAACTGCCAGAGGGGTGAGTGAGGCGGTGTAGGTTGGAAGTGAGGCAGGAACACGAGTCTTGACCCTTAGCAAAATGAAGTGGGGAGATCATTAACCAACACGTCATCATTAGCCAGCACGTCACCATTAACCATCAACTCGTCACGATTAACCAAGGCGTTGCCATTAACTAACACGTCACCATTAACTAACAGGTCAACATAAACCAACACGTCACCATTAACCAACACCTCACCATTAACCAGCACTTTACTCTTATGCTACACGTCACCATTAACCTACGAGTCAACATTAACCAACATGTCACCATTAACCAACGCGTCACCAAACACAGCAATAGGTGTGTGTCGTCCGCTGTAACATTATTTAAAGATTTATTTCGTTTTGTAATGAGGAACAAATATAACACAGACGCATCAGCTTCCTAATGGGACGACATAAAGGTGGTCAGGTATACTTCAGCCGGAGACAAAAATGAGCTTAGGTTAGGTTAGGTTAGGTTGAATTATTTCATGATAGTTTTGTTGGGTCGATTTCTTAGGTTATGTTGGGTTGGCATAAGTAGTTTAGGTTATATTAGGTTAGGTTAAATAACTCATTGATAATTAGGTTAGGTTGAAATTACATACTGATAGTTAGCAAAACAAAATTAATGTGTGTACAGTACGTGTATGATACTCAAGGCTCCTGACAGGACAGTGTGTGCAAACCACAGCTTAATGTACAATACTACATAGAACTCATGAAAGTTCGCATCTGAACTGCAGCCTTACTTACTGAAGCTGTTTCAGAGAGTAGTGAGGGAGGCGCCATACTCTAGGTTCTTGAGATAACTTGATATACACGGTTCAGTAATCAATAGGCTGTTGAAAATCCCTTATTTTAAATTATTGTATCTTATGTCAAATTATTGTCAGTGAAACAGTAAGCTATCGTTGCTCATAACTTATGAGCAACGATATGTTATGAGTCATAACATAACGCGTTCAAATATTCAATTGATATATACAATCGTACCAAAGGAGAGGAAAATATTTTATTTTTTACTTGTACCTAGTCTAAGGAATCTCATTGTTTATATTACAAAAACTGAAAGATGAGAATTTGTTCATTAGTTCATATAATACAAGTTCCAAATTTTATCCATATATATTGAGAAATATCCCATGTACTAATAAAACAAGTCATGATGCTATACACTGTAGAGCCGGGCATATTTATGACCCCTACAGGTAATTCATCATATCAGACTGCTGTACTATTAAGGTGTCAGGTGCCATTAACAACTAAGAGTGACAACAGACAATAAAAGGTGGCTTATTATTATAATACAAAGTAGTTATTTTTATGTGTCTTAATGCAACGTCATCCTTAAGGGAAGTGAATCCTGAAGCGTAGCAGTAGTTAATTTTCTTTCAATTATGAAATTATGATCAATCTGTAAGTGGTATAGATGGTAACAAGTGATCGTGGGCCCGGCTGCTGGCACGAGGAACAACATTGATGGCCATTAAAAATTTAGATTGTTTACGTCGAAATACTTTTACTTACGAAACACTGCTAGCATGTATTGGCAAGGGCAGCCCGGAGCCGTCAGGAACACCGCCGATTGGATCCCATAGGCCACCCTTCTTCGCCAATCTCCTTAGGTGCTGAAGCAACTGAGGGTCTTCAGGACTCCGCCGAGAGGGCCAGAACAGCCGTCCTCACGCCCCCAAGGAGTGATGCTAGCGAAGGTCCCGCTGGACCCCCGAGTAAGGTTGAGACTTTTCCTCTATTTCTCTTTAAGACAGAGAGGCAACACTGACTAGTGACGCTAAGAGTATCTACTGTCATATCTTGATATATTATTACTTATTTTATAGTGGCGTCCACAACACACCGAGACTTTGGTGTTTGTTTCTGTGAGTTAAGGAGATACAGTGAGTCAACCTGAGACGTTAGTCAGCTGGTGCACAAGTTTTGAATTACGATCACAAGTACTCATATTTCATTATTTCTATTATCCTCGCTGGGTGGGAGATATAAACTAATGTTATAGTTATATAGTCCTAAGTAACTTATATAAAGTATATAGGCATATAGTCCCCAGTAATTCATGTAATGTTATAAGGCTTGTAGTTCCTTGTAACTTATTGCCGGATGCTTCCTCATTATGGTATAAGTAATATTAACATTAATTACCACTGGTTAGAGGTGTGGTGTAGATGTTTCATAGTTTAATATTTATAAACAGGCAGCTAATGAGGTGATAATCTTCACGGCCAGGAGGAGTGGTACTGACAGCCCGACGGTGTGTTCAGTGTATCAGAGGACTGTATCTGTTAACATATAGCATGAGACTTGGCCTGCTGCTGTACTGTGGCCCTGACAAGATCATGTAGTGCGGGACATCACCAGATACTCCTGCGTTGGCCTCAGACATATTCCCAAATTGATGCTGTGTCCTTTTACTGGTGGGTAGTGGACATGTTACTGCTCCAGTAGACATAAATTATAATTTATTTATTTCACGTTAGTGGGAGTAGTAAAAGTTACCTTATATTCAGAGTAAAAGGAGGTATGACCTGAACGACTGGTGATAAGTATTCAAGGGTCTTATGCTGTGTTGGTGTGTGAGTTGCTACTGAGTGAGCCGCTGTCCACAAGGACCTCTACCCACACTACGCTCGACCTGTGGATGGGCCAGTAATTATGGTTACTCACTATACTATCACCATCGACCTGTACCAGCCACTTGTAATACCCAAAGCTCACTAGTAACGTCCATTATATCGTATATTAAATGTTCATCTCTTTATTTGTACGCCATTCCATGCTAGATTATACGAACCTGGCATGCTATCACCGTGATACGAACAGTAGGCAGGATACAGTCGCCATAGGCATGATAGGTAAGGTAGAATGTAAACCAGCTTATTCATGCTACCCGTCGTCACCTCCTCCAACATTCATCCGGCGCATATAGAGCGACGACATCCACTCCTACGTGTCATCCATCAGTCCAAGTAAAATAATGATTACCACATCCATAGTGGATTATATAGCACACACACACATAATAATGGAAGCCCCTCGAAATCGAGGATGGCCGGCCCAAGGGCCTCCTAGGCGTGAATTTGTTAAAGTGTAGAAGCTGTCGCCAACACAACAACCTCACCCTAAGTTAACGAGCTGCATGACCCAGTGTCAAGGAATAGTCCGAGAAGACTGGACAGCTCGCCAACTGCACTGGCTAACCATTACCCCGGAACACGATCCGCAAATCGATTAACATCCAGAGTACCAATTACTGCTGGGTAGACAGAGGCAAATGGCATAAAGAAACTTGCCCATAGTTTCACCCTGCCGAGGATCGAACTCGGGCAGGATGCTGACCATTTCACCACAGGTCACACACACACACACACACACACACACACACAAGACCCACGTCAATAACTCACCATTTATTACGTGGAGGATCCCTCAGGAGGCTCCTACAGTGTGTTGCCACTTTATCATCCACCAACTTACACACTATCATACTGCTCCTGGAAGACACTGAATACACCGTCGGGCTTTCAGCACAACTCCTCCTGGCCGTGAAGATCATCACTTCATTATGCTGACTGTATATAAATATGAAACATCTACGTCACACTTCTTATTGACTTTTGCCTCATTTTTACACAATTGCAGGTCACAATTGTTTCTTTTACTTTGACAACACGACATACATATAATGTTTCTCTCTATTATTATTATTATTATTATTATTATTATTATTATTATTATTATTATTATTATTATTATTATTATTATTATTATTATTATTATTATTATTATTATTATATTTTCGCCCCCCAGGCCCTGATGTGGGTCATTGACCTGTGACCTGACTAATCTCGTAAAAAAAGCAAAAATGTGAAGAATATGTCAATAAGTTACTGGGGACTGTATACCGATAACATTACATGAGTTACTGGTGCCTATAATTATAACTATAACATTAGTTTATATCTCCCACCCAGCGAGGATAATAGAAATAATGAAATATGAGTACTTGTGATCGTAATTCAAATCTTGTGCACCAGCTGACTAACGTCTCAGGTTGACTCACTGTATCTCCTTAACTCACAGAAACAAACACCAAAGTCTCGGTGTGTTGTGGACGCCACTATAAAATAAGTAATAATATATCAAGATATGACAGTAGATACTCTTAGCGTCACTAGTCAGTGTTGCCTCTCTGTCTTAAAGAGAAATAGAGGAAAAGTCTCAACCTTACTCGGGGGTCCAGCGGGACCTTCGCTAGCATCACTCCTTGGGGGCGTGAGGACGGCTGTTCTGGCCCTCTCGGCGGAGTCCTGAAGACCCTCAGTTGCCTCAGCACCTAAGGAGATTGGCGAAGAAGGGTGGCCTATGGGATCCAATCGGCGGAGTTCCTGACGGTTCCGGGCTGCCCTTGCCAATACATGCTAGCAGTGTTTCGTAAGTAAAAGTATTTCGGCCCAAACAATCTAAATTTTTAATGGCTATCAATGTTGTTCTTCGTGCCAGCAGCCTGGAGGCCATTGGTTAATCTCTACACCCGTGGGAACAACCAAGTCGGTTGTGTACAACAGCGTCAGAGAATTATAGCAGCCTTACAGTGAGAACGGCACCAGTGTCTTAAGGCTCATTAAGGCATCACGTATCGGTTAATACAAAAGGTGTTACCAAGTTAATGGCCGACAATCCAATTTTTATTGTCATTTTTCCTTCTGATTTTTTTACACTTTAGTTTACATTTGTATTAAATTTAACACTTACTGTCATTTTTTCCTTACAGTAATACATACAAATGAAAAGCTTCATACAAAACATAACGTAACGTAACCTGCTTTAGGTATATTGGAATATCTTATGAGTGTAAATGACGTCTTATATGAAACAGTGATAATATTATTATGTGTCAATTAATTTACATTATTATAACAATAAAAAGTATTCCTTTACCCCTTCCTAGTGGACACACACACTGGCCATAGGTGACCATGTAGGTCATCATATTAGGTCCACGTGAATAGTTTAAGTAACTTAACCTTAAGGAATATTACTTAACTCTGATCTTTATAAACACAGGATGATCATGACGCGTTATATGATATATTCTAAACAATGTAAATGTCAACATAAGTTTGGGAGAAAAACAACTAAATCTTAAGTTACTTAAAACAACAGTAAAGACTTAAACTGTACACATGAGACGAAAACAAATATCATAGTAATAAATGTAAGTAATAAATAACTAATTAAACCCTGAAACTAAATACGTATATTTAAATGTTCTTTGTCTTTTATATTATATTGTTAACACAGTAATGACTTTAACACATATTGAAACAATTAAAAGAAAAAAGAAAAAAAAACACCGATCAACCTCGACCCGGAGGGCCAGATGACCCCCGGACAGCTCTGAGCTTGACCAGCACGTTCGTGTTTATATTATTATCTCGACTGAATTATATTACAAAGTCACTTATGAGTTTTTCAATGATGTTTTGATAATATTTACTTATTCTCACCTAAATGTTAACAACTAGCGTATTAAAGAATACGACCACAACTAAATAAAGGCGGAAATTCACGGAGGTAACTTGGTGTAACTGGCTAGACTCCCCAAGGTGCCACAGACCTGCCATCGTCTAGTAGTTTTCATCGTGTAGCACAACTGAGGCTATACATACGAACACGTTTACTATATAGCTGAAGTATTTTACACGTTTCTTATACAGCCACTACTGAGAGAGGGGGAGGGAGGGACGGAAGGGGGCTACACGATGAACCCATAAATCAGGTATAGCTTTTCGAGGACGGGCTACGGGGCAATGTAAGCAATGGGGCTACTAAGACTATAGGTATAGGCTCCAAGTCCACGCCAGGCCAGGCCTGAGATGATGACGTCACTAGCAGCGTCCTCAGCGGATATTACACGACTTGTATCTCTCGTCCATCTCTCCCTGGGTGAGGAGGAGGAAGGGGGGAGGGGGAAGAGGAGGGGGGAGGAGGAGGAGGGAGGGGGGAAGAGGAGGGGGAGGAGGAGGGAGGGGAGGAGGGAGGAGGGGAGGAGGAGGGGAGGGAGGAGGAGGGGAGGGGGGAAGTGGGAAGGAGGGGAGGGGAAGGGGAAGGGAGGGAGAGGGGAGGGGGGGAGGGGAGAGAGAGGGGGAGGGGGGAGAGGGGGAGGGGAAGGAGGGGAGGAGGGGGGTGGAGGGGAGAGGAGGGGGAGGGGAGGGAGGGGAGGAGGAGGGAGGGAAAATAGGGAGGGGGGGGAGGAGAGGGAGGAGGGGAGAAGGAGGGGAGGAGAGGGAGGAGGAGAAGGAGGGGGAGAGGAGGGGAGGAGGAGAAGGGGAGGAGGAGGGGAGGGGGAGGAGGGGGGAAGGGAAGGAAGGAGGAGGAGGGGAAGGAGGAGGGGGAGGAGGGGGAGGGAGGGGGAGGGAGGGGGGAGGAAGGAGGGGGAGGAGGGGAAGGAGTGGGGGAGGGAGGGGAAGGGGAGGGGGGAGGAGGGGGAGGGGGAGGGAGGGAGAGAGGAAGGGAGGGGGAGGGGAAGGGAGGAGGGGAGGGGAAGGAGGGGGGAGGGAGGGGGAGGGAGGAGGGGGAGGAGGGGGAGGGGAAGGAGTGGGGAGGAGGGGAAGGAGGAGTGGGGAGGAGGGGGGAGGAGGAGAGGGAGGAGGGGGAGGGGAAGGAGGGGGAGGAGGAGGAGAAGAGGAGGAAGAAGAGGAGGGACGTAAAGGGGAAGAGGAAGAAGAAGAGGCGGAGGAAGGAGAAGGAAGAAGATAAGGAGTAGGAGGAAAGTGAGAAGGAAGAAAGAAGGAGGAGAAAGAGGAGAGAAGAGAAAGAAGATGGAAGAAAGACAGAGAAGGGGAGGGGAGAGGAATGGACACAAAGCGAACAGTAACAAGTTTCAGTGTTGGTAGTGGTAGTGGTGGTGGTGGTAGTGGTGGTGGTGGTGGTAGTGGTGGTGGTGATAACAGCAGTGGTCACGTTAGTAGTAGTATTAGTGGTGATTATAAGTGGTGCAGATGACGTGGTGGTGAGTGGTGATACGTGGTGGTAGTCACAGAAATGGTGGTGGTAGTGATGGCAGTAGTAGTGGTGATGATAATAGCAACGGTCACACAGTCCTGTCGTAACTGGCTGGCGGGTCTCAGGTGACATGTCGGGGCGGAAGGGGACACAACAAAGCCTCGGCATCCGTCACCCCCTCCTTCCCTCCCAGACAGTTAACAGTCACAAAACGTCTCGACCTGTAAATACCTCAGCCCTGGGAACACTCGCAGAAACCGGAGAGAGTCCCTGAGAAAACCCTGTAGAAACCGCCGTGGCCCGAGGGATGGACTAGCCGAGAAAATCATAACGAATTTCAGGAAAGCTCTTTTGGCTCCACCCGTCCGTCCGCCTCATGGGAAAAGGTTTTCTTTGCCATTTTAAAAGATTTGGAGCCACAATGAGGGATTTTTCACCGCTAAGGGTAAGGGTTAGAGGAGGTGGTGGGGGAGGGGGGGATGTAGAGAAGGGGAGGGGTGAAGGGAGTGGAAGGAGTGTATAGGGGGAGGTAGTGAAGAAGGAGGGGGTGAACGGTGGTATCCCACACACCCACTTATGTAATGGAGGTTTAGAATGCACTACCAAACACACTTATCATATACGCCTCAAAAATATTATCACATCATCACTAACTAATAAAACACAAGACTTGGTGAGTTATGTGTGAAGGGGATCATTCAGGTGGTGTGATAATACAATGTAAGAGAGAAACTTCACTAAATGGAGGAGGAGACACACACGTCCTCCCTCATGGCTCCCACACACTCGCCGATAAATCACGTTCCGACTTCTTTATAAGGACCTTCCTGTTACCTGAATAACCCGGCAGCTGCAGCCTCAACCAATGGGGCGCCGCGCATTACCGCCGGCCTCCAATAATTACACCACATCCAGGAAAGGGGCGGGTTTTGGGATTGATAAAAAACGCGCCATTCCCACTCTCGCGTGTGATTGGGCGAGGAAGGAAGATGATAAAAAGAGGCGACTGTGATTGGCTGGCACCGCGTGTAATCACATATGACATGATGAAGATGATGATGGTGTTGCGATATGAGGAATGTGTGTACTAGTGTGTGGTTGGTGGTGGCGGTAGTGGTGACTGGCATGTGTGACGTGTGTGTGTGTGTGTGTGTGTGTTGGCTACTGATGGCGACCCTCTACACTGCCCCTGTTCCACAACCACCCCCACCGCGCCTCACCATCGCTCCACACTACCCTCCCATAACATATAATTACAGTATATAAGTTATTAATAACAGCAATTTAGTATTTATTATAGTTTTTCGTATAGAGAAAAACACGTAAAACAACATAAGATAAACTGGACAGTGTCAGATTGTGGGTGTCGGGAAACGTTGGAAGTGTGTAGTAGTAATAATAATTAACGGTTTATTGAAAAATATGGCAGGCAAAAAACTGAAAATATAAACTAAACAGAGATGAGTGGGTCACTTTGTTGTCAAGAAATACACAAGTAATATTAGTGGTAAATAATATTACTTGTATATGATGACAAGGAGGACTGGGTCTTTTAACAGTTTCAGAACAGTTACGGTACTAAAGTGAGATAGACAAGGAGTGACTACACCAACACCCCCCACAAACCACCCCTCACCAACATACCGCACTACAACTACGTCAGAAATTATAAGACGCACTACAACTACGTCAGAAATTATAAGACGCACTACAACTACGTCAGAATGTATATACTGTAACGCACTACATTTACGTCATGTGTGTTTTAGATGCACTACAGCTACGTCAGAATGTATATAACGCACTACATCTACCTTCAAGAGTGTTTTAGTCTTTTAGACACACTACAACTACGTCAGAAGGTATATATAACGCACTACAACCACGTCAGGAGTGTTTTAGATGCACTACAACTACGTCAGATGCATGAGGCACACTACAACTATGTCAGATGCATGACACACTACAACTACGTCAGATGCATGATACACTACAACTACGTCAGATGCATGGCACACTACAACTACGTCAGATGCATGAGACGCACTACAACTCCGTCAGTTGCATGAGACGCACTACAACTACGTCAGTTGCATGAGACGCACTACAACTACGTCAGGATGCATGAGACGCACTACAACTACGTCAAAATGTATGAGACACACTACAACTACGTCAGAATACATGAGACGCACTACAACTACGTCAGAATACATGAGACGCACTACAACTACGTCCTAATGCATGAGACGCACTACAACTACGTCAGATGCATGAGAAGCACTACAACTACGTCAGAATGCATGAGGCACACTAAAACTACGTCCTAATGCATGAGACACACTACAACTACGTCAGGATGCATGAGACGCACTACAACTACGTCAGTTGCATGAGACGCACTACAACTACGTCAGTTGCATGAGACGCACTACAACTACGTCAGGATGCATGAGACGCACTACAACTTCGTCAGTTGCATGAGACGCACTACAACTACGTCAGAATGCATGAGACGTACTACAACTACGTCCTAATGCATGAGACGCACTACAACTACGTCAGATGCATGAGACGCACTACAACTACGTCAGTTGCATGGGGCACACTACAACTACGTCCTAATGCATGAGACACACTACAACTACGTCAGGATGCATGAGACGCACTACAACCACGTCCTTATGCATGAGACACACTACAACTATATCAGAATACATGAGACACACTACAACCACAAGTCAGTTGCATGAGACGTACTCATAACCACGTCATCAGAGTACACATGAGACGCAATTTTGCCAACTACGTCAGTTGCATGAGACACTCACAACTACGTCAGGATGCATGAGACGCACTACAACTACGTCAGTTGCGGTATGAGACGCACTACAACTCCGTCAGTTGCATGAGACGCACTACAACTACGTCAGTTGCATGAGACGCACTACAACTACGTCAGTTACTGCATGAGACGCACTACAACTCCGTCAGTTGCATGAGACGGCACTCACAACTGGCTGCTTCAGGATGCATGAGACGCACTACAACCTGCTCAGTTGCATGAGACGCACTATAACTACGTCAGTTGCATGAGACGCACTACATAACCTGCTGTCAGTTGCATGAGACGCACTACATAACCACGTCAACAGGGATGCATGAGACGCACTATTAACCTGTCAGTTGCATGAGATGCACTATAACCCGTCAGTTGCATGAGACGCACTACAACTCCGTCAGTTGCATGAGACGCACTACAACTACGTCAGGATGCATGAGACGCACTACAACTACGTCAGTTGCATGAGACGCACTACAACTCCGTCAGTTGCATGAGACGCACTACAACTACGTCAGTTGCATGAGACGCACTACAACTACGTCAGTTGCATGAGACACACTACAACTACGTCAGGATGCATGAGACGCACTACAACTCCGTCAGTTGCATGAGACGCACTATAACTCCGTCAGTTGCATGAGACGCACTACAACTCCGTCAGTTGCATGAGACGCACTACAACTACGTCAGAGTACATGAGACGCACTATAACTACGTCAGATGCATGAGACGCACTACAACTCCGTCAGTTGCATGAGACGCACTACAACTACGTCAGAATGCATGAGGCTCACTACAACTACGTCCTAATGCATGAGACACACTACAACCACGTCAGAATACATGAGACGCACTATAACTACGTCAGAATACATAAGACGCACTACAACTACGTCAGATGCATGAGACGCACTACAACTACATCAGATGCATGAGACGCACTACAACTACGTCAGAATGCATGAGGCACACTACAACTACGTCCTAATGCATGACACACACTACAACTACGTCAGGATGCATGAGACGAACTACAACTACGTCAGAGTACATGAGACGCACTATAACTACGTCAGAATGCATGAGACGCACTACAACTACGTTAGATGCATGAGACACACTACAACTACATCCTAATGCATGAGACGCACTACAACTACGTCAGAATGCATGAGACACACTACAACTACATCAGAGTACATGAGACGCACTACAACTACGTCAGATGCATGGGGCACACTACAACTACGTCCTAATGCATGAGACACACTACAACTACGTCAGAATACATGAGACACACTACAACTACGTCCTAATGCATGAGACACACTACAACTACGCCAGATGCATGAGACGTACTACAACTACGTCAGAATGCATAAGACGCAGTAGGCTTATATACAGATAACCTGGAGGAGACCCTAATATATCAATACTAATAACAATAATGTCAGATCATATTACTGATTTTTTCCGATATGTTGGTAGCCCTGATAGCTGCCTGACGTCATCAATTAGTGTTAAAAAGTAGGCACAATATTTCCGTGTTCATGAGATATCTTTTAAGTGTACTTGGAAAGGTTCATAATAAACGGTATGTTAACAAAAACTTATAACTTATATATGTTAATGTTAGTTTCTGTCATTTATAGTGGGTTTGGTTACCAGAATATCACTTAATTATAAAAGTAATATATCGTGTATGTCCTTATTAACTGAAATCATTGCTTTAATCTGTATATTTTAACTAATACGCGCCTGTATACTTGAAATTATTAATAGTTTCGGAGCAATATTATAGTATTGATATGTCAAAAGTAAATAGTTCGTTCCAAAATTCACGCTCGGGTGTGTGACTATGTTATTACTCAAAGAAAAATTATGTCCACTAGTAATCCTTCAGATACACAATGAGTTCTCCATCATCAATGCTTCTCTCAGTCAAGCCAGATGCCCAGCTGACTGGAAGACCTCTTATGTATCACCAGTGCCCAAGTCAACCAGCCCACAATCCTTAAATCAGCTACGACCTATTGCAATCACCCCAATACCCAGCCTAATCTGTGAAAGTTTTGTGTTTGACTGGGCTTATGCTGATATTGCAGGAGTCGTAGACCCTCAGCAATTTGGCAACATGAAAACTTCCTCCACCACTCACTGTCTTGTCAGCTTTCTTGATTACATATACCGCCATCTCGAGAAACGAAAAACGTCTGTAGCTGTCGCCTTCATTGATTTCACTAAAGCGTTCGACCTAGTCGACCACAATATAATCATAAACAAAGCTATTGACCTCGGGCTTCGGAGAAGTCTCATACCATGGCTTACAGACTTCCTCAGTGACCGACGCCAAGCTGTACGCTTCCGAGGGGCTGTCTCCACCTTTCAGTCACTCACCTGTGGCGTCCCCAAGGCACCAAGATGGGACCACTCTGCTTCCTTATGCTCATCAATGATGCCCTAAGAGAAACCCCTGCTCGCTGGAAATATGTCGACGACTCCACCATTGGGATCAGCGTCAACAATTCTGCTCCCAACTATACCGCCCTTCAGGATTTATTGACCAGTCTCCAAAACTGGGCCACCAACAACCATGTCACCATCAACCATACCAAGACCATGGTTATGCACATCAACCTCTCCTCCGACATTGTCCCACCTCCTTCCATTACCCTAGGTCCGAACACACTCCAGGTTGTAGATTCCACGAAGCTCCTCGGCGTCACCATAGACAACAAACTAAATTGGAAACCACACGTCAGTGAAGCTGTCAAATCCTCCAGTTTCCGTCTCCACCTCCTCCGCCGACTCAAGTCCCTCGGAGTTCCCGCACACGAGCTCCTCAGTGTATACACAACATTCATACTTCCCAAGCTCACCTATGCCTCCCCCACCTGGTCTTCCTCCCTAAATGCCACACAACGTAAGCACCTAGAAAAAGTGCAAAAGAGGGCATGCAAGATTATTCTCTCCCCTTCCTACTCCACATATCAAGAAGCGCTCAACACACTGACCCTTTCGACTCTCACTGACCATCACCACGGCCTCATCTGCAAATTTGGTAAGAAGCTTCTACACCATTCCCGACACCGGCCCCTACTACCACCTGAGATCCCCTGCCCGAGAATTGCTGTTCGACACCACAACCGCATCCAGCCCATACGTGCACGAACTGATCGCTATAAGAACAGCC